>NC_090648.1:276976824-277185716 GCF_040937935.1 Hyperolius riggenbachi
CAGTTGGAACTGTGTCTCATGCTCCCTGTCACCTCCTTTCAACCAAAAAGATGGCAGCCCTCATGAAATCAAACATTTGCCTGAGGTGATAGATTTTTAATGGTCCTAAAGAACTTCCGGAGTGCGACCACCCAGTTCCTGTTAAAGACCTGGAAAACCGAGTGGGGACTGCCAATTTCCTGCCTGCTATGATGGTAGTGGCAAAGATTTGCAACCCACCTTTATGAGTATATACATCCTTAGCAATTTGCTTTTCTGAATCTTAAACAATTCTGCACCGTTGTGCTCCTGGTCTCCTTTTGTCTTTTAAATGAGCCCATCAACATAAGCGAATATTAAAAAATAAGGAACCAGGGGTATATGGACCATCAAACAGAATGGAGGACTCTCCCAGTCAATTTTCCCGAGATAGAGAGATAGAGAGATATAAAATATAGAATATAGAATATAGGAAATAGAAATAGAAATAGAATATAGATATAGATATATATAAAAAAAAAAAATCAGGGATTTAGTTTCCCTCAAATACACTACCCTGTACTGTATAAGCAGTGTGTATAAGTTGGGACATTATTACCACACTAGTAAAAAAAAGCCCGCCCATTAAAAAATGGTCGCTAGGCTACGGGCACTTCTCCCCCCCAGATGCGTCCCGCTCGCCCGTCCTCCGCCACTGTCTGCAGTATATGCACACATGGAGATGTCACTTGCTTGGCAGTTGGAAAAAGCTGTTATTTCCCACAATGCAATGAGGTTCACAGCCAGCAGACTGTCAAGTCTGGAAGCACGGACACACACACACACACACACGTCGTAGAGACACAGGGGTTTTATTATATAGGATTCATGCAGAGATGGATGCAGCTTCTGGCTGCAGAAGCACTAAGCCTTCATAAAGAAATCACACCCCCCCTCCACATCATCAATGAAATGAATCCGCCGTCGAATATGCCTTTCAAAGGCCTTCAGGGGGTACACATCTTGGCACTCCCACATGCCTAAATGACGATAGGCATAGGAAGGTGCACAGGCCGTACCCATCGATGTGCTGTGCACCTGCCTATAGTAAGAGTTGCCAAACATGAAGCAGTTAAAGTGGACCCGAGCCGAGATGAACTTTTACTCATTGCATAATTGTGTTCCTTTCCTATTGTTTATAGGGCATTCCTCAAGCCAAATACGTTTTTGTTTTAATACTCTAATTCCCTATAAACTAAATAAACCACTCCCACAGGTTTTCAGAGAGCCTTGGCAGTGGCAAGGGCTCATGGGAGCTCAGTCTGGGCAGGAGGAGGCGTTACTAGCCATTGATTTCAGAGGCAGAGGGGAGGAGGGAGATTAGTTTTTTTTCACAGGCTTAGTGATTAAGATACAGATAAGCCTGCCTCTGTGTAATGTTTACAAACAACATGGCTGCTGTCATTGTATCACAGGAAGAAAATAATTTTCTATTAATCACTTCCCAACTGAGGGGTTTTACCCCTTGACCACCAGAGCAATTTTCACCTTTCAGCGCTCCTTCCATTCATTCGTCTATAATTTTATCATTACTTATCGCAATGAAATAAACTAGATCTTGTTTTTTTCGCCACCAATTAGGCTTTCTTTAGGTGGGACATTATGCCAAGAATAATTTTATTCTAAATGTGTTTTAATGGGAAAATAGAAAAAAATGTGGGAAATTTTTTTTTTTATTATTTTTCAGTTTTCGGCCTTTATAGTTTTTAAATAATGCATGCTACTGTAATTAAAACCCATTAAATGTATATGCCTATTTATCCCGGTTATAAAACCGTTTAAATTATGTCCCTATCACAATGTTTGCCGCCAATATTTTAGTTGGAAATAAAGGTGCATTTTTTTTCAGTTTTGCGTCCATCCCTAATTACAAGCCCATAGTTTATAAAGTAACAGTGTTATACCCTCTTGACATAAATATTTAAAAAGTTCAGTCCCTAAGGTTACTATGTTTTTTTTTTTAATGTAAATTTTTTTTTTTTTTTTAATTACAAAAAAAAAATAAAATTGGGGAGTGTGGGAGGTAAGGAGTTAATTTTTTGTGTAAAACAAGTTTATGTGTGTAAAAAATGGTTAGGGTGTAGTTTTACTATTTGGCCACAAGATGGCAACATTATCAATTTGTTTCATGCGACCTGCAAGCGTCCGGAAGGACGCTTGCAGGAAGTAGAAAGAGGCTGGGACTTTGTTATTTTTTCACAATGATCGCGCTGCTCAGCCGAGCGGCAGCAGATCATTGCGGGGCTTAGATCAACGAACGGGAATGGATTTTCCCGTTCGTTGATCTCTGGGCGAGCGGGCGGCGGCGTGTTTACTAGCGGCGGGCGGCGTGTTTACGAGCGGGAGCGCGGACAGCGGCAGGAATGCGCAAAGTACGGATTTCTCCGTCCCTGGGGGTGAAAGGATGGAAAAAGGGGCGGAGAAATCCGTACGCACGGTGGTAAAGTGGTTAAAGCTGTTTGCAGCTATATTTGCTGTGTAAACTATCTAAACTTTAGATAAGATACATAGACAAGTTACTTGTTATAGTTAGTTTTTCATCACGGATCCACTTTAAGCTCCACCACACCATCCACTTCTCTCTGACAGCACCAGTGATAAAACAGAGGGAAAGAACTCAAAATACCGTTCTCTGAAAGATGTCTCACCCCAGCACGTTCAGAATACCCTCAACTTCGACGAATTACCCAATCATTGCGCAGACCCAGACTCCATGGTCCTGATGTACAACCATGCAGGGTCATCTGCCTATGACGCCCTTGCTCCAGTTCGCATTAACCTGTCTACACCACTTCACCATGCACGGTGGTTTGACACCTCACTAAAGGACCTAAAGAAAGAAGTGCGCAGACTAGAAAGGAAGTGGCGGAAATCTCAGAATTCAAAAGATAAACAAACCCTTGTCTCTCACCTGGAAAGCTACCAAAATGCGATCACCAAGAAAAAATCCTCCTACCTATCACAGGATACCGCAAAGGCCGCCAACAGGCCAGCCCAACTATTTTGCACAGTTGATAGACTATGTAACCCATCCTGTCTAAAACCTACTATAACTCCCTCAAAGGAGCTATGTGAGAAATTTGCTTGCTACTTTGCTGACAAAGTATCCTCTATTCCAGGGGTCGGGAACCTATGGCTCGCGAGCCATATTTGGCTCTTTTCACCTCCGAATGTGGCTCTCTGGCTCGCTAAAGTATGTGTGACGGAGTGGCCAGACAGCCTGTGTTTACTTTTAAATCAGCGCGCCGCCGGCGCCTTCATGCCCGGCCTTTACATTTGCATGTGTGCCTCCTTCATCGGCACATTACACGCTCAGTGCCGCCTCCTCCAGCCGCCGCGGCCAGCGTACTAGCTCTGCCCCCATGGTGACGCGGCGTGCAGGGACTGAAGGCCTGAGAGGGTTGCGGCCAGTTACGTCAGCCGAGCCCGCGCTTTGGAATTGGAACTCCGCAGTGAAGCTGCCTGGCAAGTGTGAACCGCCATCTGTCGTGCCGTGCATTTACTGGGGAAAGGCCGTCTGTCGTGTCGTGCATTTAGGGCTGGTGCACACCGAGCGGCTTTTTCAGCGTTTCTGCAGCCGCTTGCGGCTGCGGATCCGCTTGGTCAATGTATCTCAATGGGGTGGTGCACACCAGAGCAGGAGGCGTTTTGCAGAAACGAAAAATGCCGGGGTGAGGCATTTTTTGGATTGCGGGTGCGTTTCTGCCTCAATGTTAAGTATAGGAAAACCGCAAATCGCTCTGAAAAACGCCTGTTCAGAGCGGTTTTGCCGGCGTTTTTGTTACAGAAGCTGTAACAATATATGAAATCTACTATACTGAAATCCGCTGCAGCAATCCGCAAAACGCCATAGAAAAATTTAAAAAAAGCGTTTCAAAATCTGCTTGCATTTTGCGGATCTGCTAGCGGTTTTTGGTGTGCACCAGGCCTTACTGGGGACAGGCCGTCTGTCGTGTCGTGCATTTACTGGGGACAGGCCGTCTGTCGTGTCGTGCATTTACTGGGGACAGGCCGTCTGTCGTGTCGTGCATTTACTGGGGACAGGCCGTCTGCCGTGTCGTGCATTTACTGGGGACAGGCCGTCTGCCGTGTCGTGCATTTACTGGGGACAGGCCGTCTGCCGTGTCGTGCATTTACTGGGGACAGGCCGTCTGCCGTGTCGTGCATTTACTGGGGACAGGCCGTCTGCCGTGTCGTGCATTTACTGGGGACAGGCCGTCTGCCGTGTCGTGCATTTACTGGGGACAGGCCGTCTGTCGTGTCGTGCATTTACTGGGGACAGGCCGTCTGTCGTGTCGTGCATTTACTGGGGACAGGCCGTCTGTCGTGTCGTGCATTTACTGGGGACAGGCCGTCTGTCGTGTCGTGCATTTACTGGGGACAGGCCGTCTGTCGTGTCGTGCATTTACTGGGGACAGGCCGTGTGTCGTGCATTTACTGGGGACAGGCCGTGTGTCGTGCATTTACTGGGGACAGGCCGTGTGTCGTGCATTTACTGGGGACAGGCCGTGTGTCGTGTCGTGCATTTACTGGGGACAGGCAGTCTGTCGTGTCGTGCATTTACTGGGGACAGGCCGTCTGTCGTGTCGTGCATTTACTGGGGGACAGGCCGTCTGTCGTGTCGTGCATTTACTGGGGGACAGGCCGTCTGTCGTGTCGTGCATTTACTGGGGACAGGCCGTCTGTCGTGTCGTGCATTTACTGGGGACAGGCCGTCTGTCGTGTCGTGCATTTACTGGGGACAGGCCGTCTGTCGTGTCGTGCATTTACTGGGGACAGGCCGTCTGTCGTGTCGTGCATTTACTGGGGAAAGGCTGTCTGTCGTGTCGTGCATTTACTGGTGCAAAGCTGTCTCTTACGTGCATTTACTGGGGAAAGGCTGTCATGTTGTGCATTTACTGGGGAAAGGCTGTCTGTCATGTCGTGCATTTACTGGTGCAAAGCTGTCTCTTATGTGCATTTACTGGGGAAAGGCTGTCTGTCGTGTCGTGCATTTACTGGGGAAAGGCTGTCTGTCGTGTCATGCATTCACTGGTGCAAAGCTGTCTGTCATGTCGTGCATTTACTGGTGCAAAGCTGTCTCTTATGTGCATTTACTGGGGAAAGGCTGTCTATCATGTCGTGCATTTACTGGGGAAAGGCTGTCTGTCATGTTGTGCATTTACTGGTGCAAAGCTGTCTCTTATGTGCATTTACTGGGGAAAGGCTGTCTATCATGTCGTGCATTTACTGGGGAAAGGTTGTCTGTCATTTCGTGCATTTACTGGTGAAAAGCTGTCTCTTATGTGCATTTACAGGTGACATATTGTACGGCTCTCACGGAATTTCATTTTAAAATATGTCGCGTTTATGGCTCTCAGCCAAAAAGGTTCCCTACCCCTGCTCTATTCGGTCTATCATTCAGTCCACAGCACCTAAGACTTATTCAACTCCTGAAAATAGTTGCAAAAACAACCTAACACCCTGGACTGACTTCAAAAGTATTAGTGAGGAAGAGATCTCAGACATCCTCCGTCGCCTCCGCCAAACAACCTGCGACCTGGACCCTGGACCAACTAAACATGACCTGCTTGGTCCAGCATTTTACAAAATAGTAAATTGCTCTCTGCAAGCAGGGAGGTTTCCTACCTCTCTAAAAGAAGGAATCATCAAGCCTCTTCTTAAAAAAACCTTCCATGGATCCAGATGCTATGAGCAGCTACAGACCTGTCTCCAACCTCCCCTTCCTCCAACCTAACCTCTAAGTTATTGAAAAGGCTGTCTATCTGCAACTTGAAACCAGGCTGTCAGTAAACAACATCCTGGACCCTCTACAATCTGGCTTTAACACCACAGCTGTGAAACAGCCCTCATCCAAGTCTGCAACGACCTGCTCATGGCAAGGGACAGAGGGGAATGCTCCATCCTAATCCTGGCGGATCTCTCAGCGGCTTTTGATACAGTTGACCACGAAATCCTGCTTAACAGACTGCAGGAGTACTGTGGCTTCAGTGGATCAGTCCTCCAGTGGTTCAGATAATTCCTGACTGACAGAAAACAGAGTATCCCTAGGTCCTATAATGTCCAATCCTGCACCTCTACAATTCGGAGTGCCACAAGGATCAATCCTATCCCCTCTGCTGTTTGCAATCTACATGTTGCCATACGTACTACTGCTACGCCGATGACACAGCTATACCTGTCCTTCAAACCTGGTGGAACAGACCCTATCCCAAAAATAAACTCTTGCTTAGCTGAGCTACAGGCATGGATGAATGATAACTGGTTGAAACTGAATGCTGACAAAACTGAGGTCCTGTTTGTCCAAAGCCAGCACTCGCCATCAAAACAGCTCTATCCTAAAGCAACACCAATCAGGAGGACTGGGAATTCAGACAAACAGCTCCAACCTTGTGCGCAGCCTTGGCGTACTAATCGATGGGGAGTTGAGTTTCAGAAACCAAATTTCATCTGTAGTTCAATCTTCCTACTTTCATCTGAAGAACATTGCAAAGATTAAACATCTGATTCCCCCAGAGGATCTTCCAACCCTAGTCCACGCCTTCATCACATCACGGCTGGACTACTGCAATGCCCTTTATGCTGGCCTCCCCAAAAAGGACCTGCGTCACCTGCAATTAGTGCAGAATGCTGCTGCCAGATTGCTAACAAACCAGCCTCGCCACTGTCACATTACACCGATCCTTCGCTCACTGCACTGGCTACCAGTAGAATGGAGAATACTCTTAAAGATTGGACTGCTGACATTCAAATCCCTGCACAATCTGGGCCCTGGGTACATGAGGGACCTGCTGAAGCCGTGCCACACCTCACAACCTCAGATCAGCAAGTGCTATAAACTTGTTCACTCCTAGAGTGCACCTCAAAAAATCTGGAGATCGAGCCTTCTGTCATACTGCCCCCTACTCTTTGGAACTCCCTGCCACACCCAGCAAAGAAAGCACCATCCCTGGAGCTATTCAAATCCAGACTGAAAAGCCACCCGTTTAGCCTGGCATTTCAGGTCTTATAAAAATTCTTCCTCTGTACCACGATGATCGGAGCCATGCTTATGCGCTTTGAGTCCCATGGGAGAAAGGCGCTTTACAAATATTTTTTGTTGTTTAAGCTCTAGCAAAAATTGGATGGCAGTTGCCAGGAAGCTGTTGTGGGCAGGGATATCTGGGCTTGTATCAATGGGGAAAAAAAAACTCACAACCCCGATGCCAATCTCGTGGGGGATCGAAATGTACAGACTCTCCACGCTGATCCCCATAAGGATGTCATTAGGGCATTTCGTGCCCCTCCAAGAGTCTTAGGCACATCATGGGAATCTTGGGAATTTGGGTTAGTCAAAAAAAAATAAAAATAGTATATCTGGGATATAGTTTATCTCAAATACACTACCCTGTTATATACTGTATAAGCAGTGTATAAGTTGAGACGTTATTACCGCATTCATGCAGAGATAGATGCTTTAAAGAGAACCCGAGGTGGGTTTGAAGAATATTAACTGCATACAGAGGCTGGATCTGCCTATACAGCCCAGCCTCTGTTGCTATCCCAAACCCCTCTAAGGTCCCCCTGCACTCTGCAATCCCTCATAAATCACAGCCACGCCGCTGACAAACAGCTTGTCAGAGCTGGCTGTGTTTATCTCTATAGTGTCAGTCTGCTGCTCTCCCCGCCTCCTGCAGAACTCCAGTCCCCGCCTGCATCCCTTCCCTCCCTGCTGATTGGAGGGAAGGGACGGGGGCAGGGACCGGAGCTATGCAGGAGGCGGGGGAGCAGCTGAGACTGACACTACAGTTGTAAACACAGCCTCACAGCACGGCTGTGATTTATGAGGGATTGCAGAGTGCAGGGGGACCTTAGTGGGGTTTGGGATAGCAACAGAGGCTGGGCTGTATAGGCAGATCCAGCCTCTGTAGGCAGATAACATTCTTTAAACACACCTCGGGTTCTCTTTAACAGAGCTGCTGGCTGCAGAACCACTATGCCTGGGAATCCCAATTTATATTGCCATTATTATTTCAAATTACTGCATGTGCAACTTTTTGTCAAAATAAATGAAATTGAGGCCGGATCCACACTATAAAGCACTTTTATGAGCGCTTTGTGATTGATTAGTGCTTTCTGAGTGCTTTTTAAAAATTTCTCCCATTCACTTTCATTAAAATCGTGGTAAAAACCTGCATAAAAATCACCGCGATTGGGTACGCAAAGAATTGCGTCGATTTTTACAGCGATTTTAATAAAAGTGAATAGAAGAAATTTTTAAAAAGCGCTAATCAATCACAAAGTTCTAAGAAAAGCGCTTAGTGTGGATCCGGCCTAACAGATCTCTGCAAGCTAAAAGCATCTTGCAAAGGATGTAAAAAAAAAAAAAACAACAAAAAAAAAACCCTATCCCAGGTTGGATTTTTTTCCTCCTCTGAACTCAACTGTTGTGTAGCGCCACACTACATTTAAAATTGCAGCCTTCACATCAACACTCGTGTGGGTACCATTTTTATCACAGTACTAAGCATACATTGCATCCATATTGTGAAGGCAGCAAGTTTAAGTAAAAATAACTCGCTGCCATCTAGATGGTGTTAAAACTGGTTTCTGTAATTTCAGCAGAGGGACACATCAGAAGTGTTTTTTTTTTTTTATTACAAGTTTACACAACATTTTTGCTTTGTGGTAAGCAATTTGTAACAGAAAAGATTGTGTAAAAATGTCAATTTCTCAATATTTTACAACACAACGCCGGGCACACATTGCTCCAAAATTAGCATACTATAATTGCGTAAATGCACTCTAAACATTTACAGACTTACCTAAAGGGTTGGCACCATGAAACACCTCATTAAGATCCTGTTGTGGCATATATGGCAAAGATTCTATATACCGCCTAGCCTGGGTGATCAAAAAGTGATAAAAATTTATCAGAAACAAAATATAACCCAATTGACATTCCAACTACAATTAAAATGCTACTTGGATTACCAAGTATGTTACTTACGTGCTCTGATGAAATTTTCATAAGAAATTCAGTATTAGGAGTTCCAACAACTTCCATTATTCGTTTTAACTGGTCAATATCTAAGATTGTTTAGGAAAAGATCTATTATGTACTCTTGAATAATATTTGGGGGAGGATTAAATGACTGGGGGATGACTTATCAAGGCGGATGGACAAAAACAGCCACTGCTGCAAAAGTACAGCAGCCGACCATAGCTACCAATCAGATTTGAGATGGTAAATGAAACCGGGATTGCGACAGGTACCTCTGGGCAGCTGCAAGTTAGCCTATTGTTGAAGTTTTTGTTGCACTTCTCTGACATTTTAAGTAAAATAAAAAACATGGTTCACATTGCTGAACTTGTAGCATTATCCTGGAGTTTACAATTTTATTGGGGGAAAAAAAGGGTTAAACATACAGGCAGAGCAGAATGCAGTTAATTTGGTTAAGAGATCGATTTGAGGATGAAAAAAGTATCATACTGGAGAACAAATGCAATCCAGTAAACCTGGACTTTTATTTTGCATTAAATTTCTGCTGCTAGGTAGAAAAAAGGTTGCAGCCCTCATATGGGCCACATCAGAACAAAGGGGTGGTTAGCAAACTATTAGTAATGCAATTTATTATTGATTGCAGAAGTGAGTTAGGTACACCTATCAGAAATTTCCTTACAACACAGGTTGTCCTGGATTTAGTTGGTATACGTCCTTGCTGTGTGTGCATGCATAAGACTGCAACACAATCTCTAATTTAGTTTTCAGCAATTCTTACTGTATGTCGATATGACCCAAGTGGAGGTTGTAAACTTTCCCACTTAGACAATTTTTAGAAAAACCATCCGGGTCTTCTGCTTTACTAAGGTTCTTCCACCTTACTAAACAACCAAGTCACCATTGTGCACCATCTATAAACGTGACTTCTGGGAGTAGTCCAAAGTATTTAGAAATATAGCCTCAACTTTCAACCAGCCTGGGTAGTCTAGAGAACCAGGACTGGTCGAAAGGCTATTTAATGGGAAAAAGCACAAGTGGATGAATACCATTCACCGCACAAAATAGTGTGTGATCTGCGTAGGAAACATTCCCAGTGCTGCTTACAGCAAAGCCCCATGCAGTGTAACTAAATAGGGTCAGCACATCACCAGTGAGCAATGGGTTGAATGTGTATTCCTGTGAAATGCAATGAAACTACATGCCTCTAGGATGAAGCTCAGAACCATTACTTTGTATGCCAACTGTTAAAATGATGGCTGGTAGGAATACTAATGTGTGTACCATTTCATGCAATTGTTCAATGCAAAAATTATATTTGTACAAATTGATGTGCCTATTTTGTGCAAAGCAACCGAATTTCATCTTAAGCCAGAGTACCCTCTGTTCTTCGGTGTGCTCCTCTACCGATAGCTAGTTCTATGCAGTTACAATTGTCTGGGAGAGGCAGCATGAAGAAACGCGAACAACCAACAACCTCCATATCCTGTGTAGCGCAGTGTGAATCCAAACAGAAGTACAAGTGAAGGATACAATCATTCCCTGGAAAAAGAGCTTTGCCTTTCAATAGCTCAGCCATAATGCATCCAACAGACCAAATGTCAACTGAAAGGAAGAGAGAGAGGGGAAAAAAAAGAAAACAAAACATTAAGAACAGACTTTAAAACATCTGTGATATATTGCTAGTAATGCTAACACCTAATTACTAATTTGTTATGAAACAGCCTCACAAGGCCAAAACTCACCCTAGCTTTTAGTCATCAGGAATGCATGAGCAAGGGGGCTTGTATAACAGGATTATTATTATTTACATAGTGCTTGCTGACATATTCAACAACACTTCACAGAGTATATAAAGCAAGTCACGTCACCGCCCCGGAGAGGAGCACACAAACTAATACCTACCATTTTTAATAGAGTGCATCACAGCCCCATGCATTGATTCCTCCTATTACCATCAACTTCAAGTTCCAGACAGGATAGCCGTCACATCACCCAACCAAAATACGACTCGCCCTATGCTAAGACCTCCACTCAGGTCTTAGTCATGCATTGGGGTTATTCCCAGGTTACCCCGACCTTCTCAACTAATAATATCTTTAAGTTAGTGGGTATCTTCACTTGACAAGTCTTCCCAATGCTTTCCAATATAGCTGCACACATTTTTTTGGTGGTAAGCATGTGGTTAATGGAATGGTCTTCCATAAGTGACTTTTTTTTAATTTGGAGGGGGTATTTGATTATGTAGCAACCTATGGCAAGTATATTTATAGGCATTCCCTATAAAAAAAATCCAGTAAATCTTTGGGAGTTTTATTTTTATTAGGAACTCCACTAAAATGGCAATAGGAACACCAATAAAAGCTGCAAAATGCACACAAATTGACTTTACTGCCAGGTACAGGCAGGTCTAAGGCCTGGAACCCACTAGGAGTGCTTTTCTGAGCGTTTTGTGATTTGAAAAGCTCTTGCTAATGTAATGCTTTGGGTATGATCCCACCTGAGTGATGTGATTTTATAAAAATCCCCCATAGCATTGCATTAGCATGAGCTTTTTCACATCACTAGCGCTTAGAAAAGGCTACTAGTGGGTTTGAGCCGTTAAACTGCTCAGTACATTATTTGCTAAAATGCCCCCTATTTTCCATGAGAATTCTGATTTTCAGTAAAATAATGCACATTTTATGACATGATTTACTGCATTTGGTAATTTATGATTCAAATCTATCAGAATTGCAAACTGCCTTTATCGAACGCAGTAAATTACAGTGTATAGGAAAAAAAGAAAAGGGAAGGATCCGCTTCAATGAATCCAAAGTTTATTAAGGACTTAGCTTATGTTTGTTCTGGAATTTAGGATAAGTCCTTAATAAACTTTGGATTCATTGAAGCGGATCCTTCCCTTTCTTTTTTTCCTGTATGGACATATTGGCTTGGGCCACCTTGGATCCGCTCTGTTTCCTGTTTTGAGTGAAGCAGTACTCACTTCTGATCTTTGTTAAATTACAGTGTATGCAATATGTAAAACTGACTCTAACACTAGAATTGAGTCCAGTGGATTTTATGTATTGGTTTGTGGTCACAATGCAAGTCAATGGACCGTGTGTCGGTACTTTCTCTGGCAAGTAGTAACTTGTCTTTGCCAAAAAGTTACTCCATTCAAGGGAACAGAGCTGCCAATTGCCACTTTAGGATAATAACAGTAAGTCGACTGAAGCACTGATCAGCAGATAACCCGATAATAATCTGAACCTTTGTATAGCGCTTTTCTCCTATCGGACTCAAACTCTGATGCACTCAAGAGGCCACCCTGCAGTGTTAGGCTCAACACACACCATACAATCTTGGTTGTTCAATCTTACCACTTTCATGTAGTATAAGAGCTTATCCAATAATTCATTCAAGGTATTTTCAATCTGTTGGCTCTTATACTACATAGATTTGGTAAATCTGTACAACCAAGATTGTATGGTGTGTGTTGAGCCTTAGGGAGTCTCATAGCGGTGTTAGGGAGTCTCGCCTTGAACTCCTTACTGAATAGGTACTGACCCTAGCCAGGATTCGAACACTGGTCTCCCATGTCAAAGGTGGTGCCCTTAACCAGTACTCTATCCAGGCACTGCTGTCCTTTTAAAAATATAGCATTATAGAAGTGCTAATACATTCTCATAGTGGTGCTGTTATCGCATTCCCATTTCTTTAAAATACACTTCTAGAGTTCATAATACTCTTCCCTGTAATGTACTGTATTATGGCATTTCATTATGTACACAAAGAAGTGACCTGCAATTACCTTCGTTTCTAAGGCAATGCAAAATCTAATAAACAGGATGTTGGAACAACTGATTAGTGTAAAAAAACTGGTGAGTGGGTCAATCAGAAGTGACCATGTGACGGTCAAAGTAGGCAAAGTAGAACAGAAGCAAGACTACATTAGAAATACATAAGAAAATTCAATGCCAAAAGTACCGTATATACTCGCATACAAGCCAACCCCCCAACTTTTACCTGAAAACCCAGGGGAAAATGATTGACCCCCATATAAGCCGGGGGTAGGAAATGCTGGATTGGTGCAGACGCGTGATCCCCCCAGTGTGTCCCAGTATAGTGCCCAGCATAGCTAGTATAGTGCCCAGTATAGCGCCCAGTATAGCCAGTAATGTGCCCAGTATAGCTCCCCCCCTCCGTGGCTGCTATTACCTGCTTTAGGCAGCGGCCGCTTCCTAATCCGGGTTCCCCTGTTAATCATCCGTATACAGTAAGTGTATCACAGCAGCGCACCCGGCGCTGCTGCTGTGACGATGCAGGGGGCAGGAAAGAGCGATGTGTATCGCCGTTACCAGGGAAACCGCTCTTTCCTGCTCCCTGCATCGTCACAGCAGCAGCACCGGGCGCGCTGCTGTGATACACTTACTGTATACGGATGATTAACAGGGGAACCCGGATTAGGAAGCGGCCGCTGCCTAAAGCAGGTAATAGCAGCGGCGGCCGCGGAGGGAGCTGGCGGTGGGGGAGGGCGGGTTTGGGGGGTGCGCGGACCACCACCACCACCGACTCGCATACACGCCGACCCCCCAACTTTTGGCCCCCTTTTTGGGGGTCAAAAATTCGGCTTGTATGAGAGTATATACGGTACTTCAAATTTACACCAGACCTGTGTGAATTCAGAATTTAACATCTTCAATGCTGTGGTTGGTTGGACTTCAATTATGAATCACTTGTGGGAGGCACGAGTCCAATACTAACTCATTAGCTATCAATTAAATGCAAAAAAAAAAAAAAAAAAAAAAAAAAGAAGAAGAATGGAAGCCTGCATTTCCCAGCACCCTCTAGTTCCTTACCCGTTTGATTATAGTGCATCCAGTTTAACATGATCTCTGGAGCCCTGTACCACCTGGTTGCTACATATCCGGTCATTTCATCATCTGTTTGCCGTGCGAGCCCAAAATCTAAAATCTCCAAAACAGAATTGAATAAATTATGGCAACTGAAAGCTACAGAGACAATCGTTTTTAACAGTAATAAATACAAGCCTTACTCTTAATTCACAGTCTTCGTTTACTGCTAAGTTGCTGGGTTTCAAGTCCTGCAGAACAAAAATAAAGAATCAAAACTGATCTGAACCATGGCATATCTTGTTTTTGTACCTTTTCTAGAAAAATGAGTATTATGGTACAAAAGAATTTAGTTTGTATAATGTTCTAATTACCCATTAGTCAGCAGTTCTACACAGTGTCTTTTCAGTGCATGCTTTAAAAATGTAATGAAAAATCAAAATAGTCCCTATTGGATCTTGTTTATAGTGCAATTTGCACTTTTTTTTTGCTTAGATAAGGTCGTTTGATTATTCCGTTAAATAGAATAAAGATTTCCAACATGTCCAATCAGATTTTTATTGAAAAAAACCTGGATAATAGTTTGTCTTGATTTGATAGTTTTGGTCAAATAAACAGGAAAATCAAACATTTTTATTGTACCATGTGTGGGCACCATGAAATGAGAGAAAACCCCATCTTGAGAAAGCAACGACTGCTGCAGAACCAGTGGACATGCCTACCGCGATCCTCTTCATGTCCTCTGGCAATACAGATGTTGACATGCCTCCATTACACAGACAGGGTGATGTATCTATTCCCTCCTATACACAAGCACAGTGGTGACTGCCCAACATCACAGCACTTTTGCATTTAAATTGGGACTTTTGTTCCTGCTTTTTATTTGTCTTATCAATTGACCATGTGTGAATGGATTATTGTACTTTAAAGATAGATATTTAATTGCACTATCAATATGCTGAACCCAGGTTCATACATACTGTGTGCTCAGTATTGAGCAGAACAATTAAATGTAAAGCTATAGTACCTCAATATCAGGTGCAATATTGTCGAACGCATTTCTTTGTGATATGTGGTCTGCAGAGAGGTCACTGTTTTTAATTAGGTTAACTATTAGAATTGAATAAACTTGTGATTTTTTTCCTCATGAATTAGTGGTGCCGATGTATTGTCAGTTTTCTTACCTTTTCTATTAAAAAGGGAACCTAAACTGAAAGTAAGGTGTCCAGTTTAACTTATCTGATGCTTCTGCCAGGTTCCTTGTCTTTACGCTCTACTCCGATCAGCAGTTGTCCCCTCTCCAAAGGAGCATGCGCAGACCTGCAAAGCACGCCTCCTCAATTGCGCTCCCATGGCCGGAGCATTCCATTCTTGCGCAGTTAGTAAAAATTGCAACTGCACATTCATCAAACACTCCTGAACACAGGAGCACCGACATGGAGGTATGCATGGACAGTAGCCCGCTACTAGATCAGTCGACCAGCCTTCGAACGGGCACAGCTGCTGAAGGGATCAGAACAGGATAACAGTGAGGGAGAAGGAAGTCTTCCGGGGGCTGGATGAAGCGCCAGGCCGGTCACTTTAGGTATCACTTTAGGATGTTCATTAAAGGGAACCTGAAGCAAGTAGTATATGGAGGTTGCCTATTTATTACCTTTAAAAGAGACACTGTAAAAAGAAAAAACGTCCCCTGGGGGGCACTCACCTAAGGAGGGGGGAAGCCTCCGGATCCTAATGAGACTTCACATGTCCTCCTCTGTCCCACGGGGGTCTCGCTGCAGCCCTCCTAACAGCGGCCCGGCAAACCTGACAGCCTGTTCAAGATTTACCTTTCCAGGCTCCAGCGGGGGCGCTGTTACGGCTCTTCTGACGTAAATAGGTGGAAATAGCCGATCTCCGTCGGGTCCGCTCTACTGCACAGGTGACTTGCGCCTGCGCAGTAGAGCGGCCCAACGGAAATCGGCCATTTCCGCCTATCTCTGTGGGAAGGAGCGGATATTGCGCCTGCGCTGGAGCCAAAAGGTAAATATTTAAATCGCCGCTGGGAGGATTTTCGCCGCTACCGTGGGACCGAGGAAAGCCTCAATAGGATCCAGAGGCTTCCCCCACCCGAGGTGAGTACCTCCTAGGGGAGGTTTTTTCGTTACAGATTTTCTTTAAACAATACCAGTTGCCTGGCTTCAAATAGTGTCCAATTCACACCAGAAACAAGTACGCAGCTAATCTTGTCATATTTGACAAAATGTCAAAAACATCTGATCTGCTGCATGCTTGTTCAGGGTTTATGGCTAAAAGTATTAGAGCCATAAAATCAGCAGGATAGCCAGCCAACTAGTATTGCTTTAAAGGAAATAAAATATGACAGCCTCCATATACCTCTCACTTCAGGTTTCCTTTAAATCCAGTAAGATCAAAATAGGTGAGCTCACGTTAACTGCTGCATCAACGCCACAAAATTTTTGTTTACAATCATGAAGGCATTAACAAGGCATTTCCCTTGCCAGCCATGTTGCTACTGGCTTTAGGTTTCTGGTTAAAATCAACCACTTAAGTACCCGCGGTCTCTGCCCCCTTAAAGGAGTCTTCAGGGGAAATATGCTAAAATAAGTGGTACTTACCGGGGGCTTCCTCCAGCTCCAAGCTCCCAGGACGTCCCTCGCCACAGGTCCGTCCCGGTCCCCAGGCCACCCACTCTGCCGTCTCTGTACTGCGCCTGCGTGAGTGGCGCTGTCAATCACCGCCACGTGGGCCGGAGTGGATTGCACATGTGCAGTACTGCGCTTGTGCAGCCCGCTCCAGCCCACTTGGCGATGATTGACAGCGTCGCTCGCACAGGCGCAGTACAGAGCGACCTGGAGGTCGCTCTGACGTCATCGCCGGGGACCGGGACGGACCTGCGGCGACCGGCTGCGGGCAGAGCTGCGGCGAGGGACGTCCTGGGAGCTTGGAGCTGGAGGAAGCCCCCGGTAAGTACCACTTATTTTAGCATATTTCCCCTGATGACTCCTTTAAGGACCAGAGACCACTGATACCAGAAACCACAGCATAATGACGTATCGCCGCACATACCACCGCTACAGCTGTCCCATGCCACACACCCGGAACCTCAGGCCACCCACTCTGCCATCTCTATGATGGCAGAGCTCTGTTAGCTGGGTCAGGAGCGGCTTTTATTGGCTCCCGACTATGTGATCAAAGTAAGCCAATGGGAGTTGCAATGAAATTGGCTCCTGACCGGCTCACAGAGCTCTGCTGTCAGACGGTAGGGTGAGTGAGCTGTGGCGGGGAGACAGCGATGAGATCAGCGGGAGTGACAAAAGCGGCCAGAACGCGCAGTGATGTTAAGTCTACACCCTGGCAGATATTACAGCATCAAAACAGGGTGTAGATTTCAATCAGCGCCGTCCAGAAGCAGTTAATAAACATGTTTAGCTATACAGTACAGATTTTTATTTTCCTTTTACAGATGATACTTACTCGATGAATGATTCCAGCTGAGTGGATATACTGTGGAAATAAGAAATGGACAAATAACAGAATGGTTTAAATAAAAAATATATATATGAATGACAACCCTTTCAGAGTGAATTTACCAGTATCCACTCAGTGTGAAACAGGGTTGTGCTTTTAAAAACAAAAATTGCACGGTGGAACGGCTTCTGAAAAAGGCAATACGTCAGACACACTAAGAAAAAAGGGCTAGAATAGTCCACTCACACTAGAAGCAGCAATACAAATTGCCCCACTCTATTGCCCAGTGTTCCCCTAAACCTGAATGGTGTTTTTGCTATGCTACAGAAAATGGTCATCTTGCAGCTTTTCAGCACATATGGAATGGGGCCATAAGGTAGTGCACACTAGGCGGCCAGCAGTGGTGCTAGTGCTTTGCTCAGCACTTCTGCATGTGTGTATAGGCCAAAGGAGATAAAGAAAATACTCCCTATGATGCTACATATGGATAATATGTATGCAAAACACAACAGATACTATGGCATTCTGAACTAAATAATCATTCTAAGTTCAGACAGTTTGCGGTCAGGGATCATGTCAAAGGAAGGATGAAATCAAGAGTGGACTCAAGGAAGAAGAGGGAAAACAAATGTACTGGTACAGGAATAAAAAGAGAGCAATAACCAAAAACTGGACAGCACATGCATATGAATATATGGGAGTAATTAGATTTGGAATCATCAAAGTCCCCTCAACCCATATAAATAGGTGACAGTGGTGTAGCTAAAGAGCTATGGGCCCCGATGCAAGTTTTACATTGAGGCCCCCCATGCACTCTATACATAATGGATATGGCACACCAAGACCTGCCAATGGAAACTACAGTGTCAGAGGTGCAAGAAGAGGATGGGGAGCAGTTTGTTAATGTTTACCACTATTCAAAGCATCTATAGAAGTGATTATTATGAGCACAGGACCAATAGAGAGCCAATACTGCAGTTGAGGGAGGGCCCCTCGGGGCCCCTCTGGCCCAAGGCGGTCGCAACCTCTGCACCCCTATTGCTACACCCCTGGGTGACATGAGGAGATTCTAAACAATAGAAGCGTGACATCCAACACTTGTCAGTAATAGAGGTCAGCCAGGAATGCAGACTATACTGGCCGGGATCCATCATTGGCATATACAGTAGAGGTTACACTGCAGCATTTGGCATTTATCCTCATGCCACATGTGAATATCAGTCTTTGGTGGATGCAAACTTATTTACTATTTCAATAGTGTATTAATTTTACTCTGTTAAAATGCCCTGTTATGAATTTTATATTTCTTGTGCTGGGCAGTTTCCTCTTAAAGTGAACCCAAATTAAAAATACAAAGTTTCAGAAATAAAATCTATTTTCTAAATTATAATAATAGCAGCTTTTTTTCAGCTGCATGGTGACAAATATAAAATATTTTACATTTATTGGAGAACCCCCTCCCTTCCTTTCATATTGCCGGCAAATAATCCGGCAAACTGGTGAGTAGCAGGTGTCCAGCAAAGGAGGAATTGCTAATGGCTGCCACCAGTATAACCCTAGTTATGCAAAGAGGAGGGTGAAAAGCATGCACTGAAAGGCTCATAGGCTTGAAGGAGTGTTTATCTTTGTATGTGTCAGAGTGGTGCAACTAAATATTTGGAATTAAGAAAATGTTTGGTTTGGGTCCGCTTTAAGAGCTGGTTCATGTGAGCGACTGCCGGGCATCTTAGTTAAATTCTTTTCTGCAAGCGTGCAGTAAAGCATTTGACTGCTTTCATCAGTGATCAGTATTTTTCACCCCGCAGAGGGCACTCTGAAATATATCGAAATCACAATAGGATGGCCACGTTGTGCCATGGATCTCTGCCAGATTTGAGGATATAATCAAACAAATATCGATGCTGCAATATCGAGTCGTATATGGGTACCTTTATACACTGCTCATATCACTTCCCTTTATGAAGCATACAAGTTTCTGTAAGCTGCTTAGTTTACAGATGCAAGTTCTACTTCACTGTGTGCTGTTCTATCATTGAATTTTATCACTATCGGTAGTTTGAGCTGCACTCTGTACTGACAAGTTTTGGGCATGGAATACAATGAATGACTGCTAGCACTGTAAACATAGGCAAGCAATGGATAAATCATTTTCATTGCCTGATGCTCACAGAAGTAATGCCTGATGCTCACAGAAGTAATCATTTTTCCTTTGACTTACGGTCTTTTAACCACTTGCCGACCGCACACTCATACCGTGCGGCGGCAAAGTGGTAGCTGGAGGACCAGCGACGCAGATCTGCGTCGCCAGGTGCCTCCCTAATTAATCAGCAAAGGCCGCTCGCGCGAGCGGCCGTTTCCTGTTAGATCACGGAGCGGGTCTCCGTGAATAGCCTGCGAGCCGCTGATTGCGGCTCGCAGACTAAATGTAAACGCAGGAGACATTTGTCTCCTTTGTTTACATTGTATTGCGCTGCGTAAGGCAGATTGGCGATCCCTGGCCAATCAGCGGCTGGGGATCGCCACCATGTGACAGCGGACGTCCTGTGCAGCCCCGATCACCGGGGGGGGGGGGGGGGGGGGGGGGGGGGGAGGAGGAGGGGGGATTTGGGGGACAGATAGGAGAGGGAGAGGGGGGGGAATGTCGCCGCGGAGGGGGGCTTTGGGGGGCTTTGAGGTGCCCCCCCCCCCCCCCCCCCCCCGCAACATGCCACCAGCAGGAGCGATCAGACCCCCCCTGCACATAATCACCATAGGGGGGAAAAAAAGGGGGGGGGCGATCTGATCGCTCTGCATGCCAGCTGATCTGTGCTGGGGGCCGCAGAGCCCACCCAGCACAGATGACAAAAATCAGCGCTGGTCCTTAAGGGGGGGGGGCGGGGGGTAAAGGGTGGGTCCTCAAGTGGTTAATAGGCCTGTAAATTGCTGAAACAAACACCACGTCAATTACCTTTAGGCCACGAAGCAACTGATATATTAGGAACTGGATGTGGTCATCTGTCAGTTTTTGGCACTTTACAATGTTGTTAAGGTCTGCTCCCATTAGATTGGTTACTAGGTACCTGTAAGATGTCAAGGAAGGTGCAGTTATAATACATGCTCACTGACAGAATTTCTGTCCAGAATATACACTATACAGTGCTGTGGAAGAGGTCAGCGCTACATAAATAATAATTACATATGCATGTGTGCATGTGGTTTGGAGGGAGGGGGTACATAAACCAGTAAGGACAGAGATGCAGCCTCAAGGCTGATTAAGGGCCGGATCACACAGACGCTTGGCAGCAAGCCAAGCGTCCGGGACTTGTTGGTTAAACGTTCCCATTTAAGTGAATGGGAGCGTGTAACATCACGTGGTTACTGTCAATTTCGCAAACAGCGTTCCGATCCAGATTTTCCCTGTCGTTTCAGGCGACCATGGACGCCTCATACGGCTTCTAGGGTCGATTCACTGCCACGTCATAAAACACCGATCACGAGACAAGAAGCTGTCCGTCTGAAACGGCCCTAAAGCTAACCCTGCTAGCTACGCTTTTGAAAACTGAACACTTCAACTAATACAATTGAGCTGAATGGGGCTATACTCATGGATCAATCCCTATTCCTGATGGAATACAAGTGGGGAAGTAGCGGTCCTTAGACCTGTTTCATAACACACACACACACACACACACACACACACACACACACACACACACACACACACACACACACACACACACACACACACACACACACACACACACACACACACACACACACACACACACACACACACACACACACACACACACACACACACACACACACCTCCTCTTAACTTATGATAAAGATAATAAAAGTTCATAACACCGAATACATTTGTAACTTAATTTTTGTTTACCAACAACCACTAGCTAAAAACAATTAAAACCACAATAGGGCATGGCTCCCCCAGGTTCCAATGATCCCAAATAAATAGGTATTGGTGGTAAGTGCCGTACAGATAAATAAATATACGTCTGTATACTATGTGACCAATCTAATGTGCTGTCACCCCATAGATTTTGTAGGCATGCAGACCAATATGCGAACATGCTTGTAAGCGAGTGGTGTGGCACTGGTCAACTAGCATACATGTATATCAATATCACAATTTAGCCTGATCCCAAGTCTGGCAGTTCACAGTTGGATACTGCACCGCATATTTCGCAGACACACATATCAATATGCCTGTACGCTACATAAGGAGGTGGTGCAGTATTGAGTCATTGGAACAAACCATAAAGTTATTAGGCTACTTGCAATTGGTTCATTTAAAGAGGAGCTGTCAGCCATACTATCTCAGGAAAAAAAAACCAAATATATAAGTAAATACTTGCTCTACTTACATATGTATTGCACTGTCCAAGTTATGATTCCTGTGAATGTTATAAAGGAAAAGTAGAGAATCCTATTCTAGACAGTTTCCATATAAGACAACCCAGCATGCCCTGCAACTTCTCTTTTGTGTACCAAATTTTCTGTGTACCAAATAAGAGCCATGTAAACTGGGGAATGATATTTTATCAACAAGTAATGGTGATTTTAACTTTTGGATTGCCTGGTTAGCATCCTTATTACTTGCTTACCAGATAAAAATAAAGAATTTATTTTTGATTTTATGCCTGACAGTGACTCTAACACCCAGTGCTACACCCAGATTCAGCAGACATGCATAAATATATGCATGAACGCATATTTTAGTAACTGGTGTAGCTAGTGGTTGTTGGTAAAATAAAGATTTTGTTACAAATTTATTCAGGGTTATGAACTTTATTATCTTTATCATAAGTTAAGGGGAGGTTGCTTTGCCTCTGTTTGAAAACTGAACATGCTGCGGCTATGGCTGTATCCATGGCCGGATTTCCGCACAGGCCACCTAGGCCGGTTCCTAGGGCGGAAACCTGCCGACAGGAGAGCTGGGGCGGGTGTCGCACACCGGCAGCAGATCAGCTGTTGAGCTGTCTGTCGCCGCGCTGTCCCCCAGTTTCTCCTGCGTGTGCGTGGTCCACTGCAGTCACAGAGAAAAGAGCGCCCCGCCTCTTCTCTCTCGCTCTAAGGGGAGGAGCTGAGCCAACAGACCGGGAGATTTGAGCAGAAGGAGGAAGAGGCAGATAAGAACTGTGTGTGGAGGAGCCACTGCTGACAGCATCAGGTAGTGAGATATGTGACTGAACTGTGTGCACATTACTTCTAGCGTCATGGGGAGAGAGGTGTGTGCAGATTACAGGCATTTTACACACTTGCAGCACACTGTCTATTGCTAAACTGCTGTGGAGAGAGTGACCGGCTGGCTAACTTCTATCAGTTCTATGTTCATGCAGGCAGCCCTGTCACTAGAACTGTGTTTGGTTAATCAGCAGCTTTTCTCTTCTCCACCCCCCCCCCCCCCCCCCCCTCTTCCACAGCAATTAACCTTTCATTCCCTCACTGGTTTCTTTGTTACTGTACTTTAGGTCTTCTGTGCACAGATGAGAGAGAGAGAGAGAGAGAGAGAGAGAGAGAGTGAACACTATCCTCTATAGTACATTATAGTCATGTCACTGACTGTCCTCAGAGGAGCTCACAATCTAATCCTACCATAGTCATAGTCTAATGCCCTACCATATTATTATTATGTATATACAGTATATAGTGCTGAGATCTTCTGCAGCACATTACAGAGCACATAGTCATATCACTGACTGACCTCAAGAGGGGCTCACAAACTAATCCTACCATAGTCATAGTCTAATGTCCTACCATATTATTATGTATTTTTATAGCACTGACATCTTCTGCAGCAGAGTACATAGTTGTGTCACTGACCATCTTCAGTCAGTTCAATCACTATAATCTCTTAACCTCCCTGGCGTTCTATTAAGATCGCCAGGGCGGCTGCGGGAGGTTTTTTTTTTTTTGATTAAAAAAAAAAAAAAAAAAACTATTACATGCAGCCAACTGAAAGTTGGCTGCATGAAAGCCCACTAGAGGGCGCTCCCGATGCCTCCGGCGATCAGAAGTAACAAGGAAGGCCGCAATGAGTGGCCTTCCTTGTTTCGCTTTCCTCGTCGCCATGGCGACGAGCAGAGTGACGTCATGGACGTCAGCCGACGTCCTGACGTCAGCCGCCTCCGATCCAGCGCTCAGCGCTGGCCGGAACTGTTTGTTCCGGCTGCGCTGGGCTCGGACGGCTGGGGGGGACCCTCTTTCGCCGCTGCATGCGGCGGATCGCCGCGCTGCGGCGGCGATCAGGTAGCACACGCGACTGGCAAAGTGCCGGCTGCGTGTGCACCTTTTTATTTGAGCAAAAAATCGGCCCAGCAGGGCCTGAGCGGCACCCTCCAGTGGTAATGGACGAGCTGAGCTCGTCCATACCGCTAAGGAGGTTAATCAGTAACCCTAACCTAATACTTAATGTTATCCCTTTTCCCATAACCCTATTCTCAAATTACTAGCCTCGCACTAAATTGCCAAAAGGCCTAGCTGTTAATTTCATAAATTCCATACTCTAATATCCTGATCCAGCAGAATCTAACCTCATTTTCCTATGCCCTATAACCCTATCCATGGCCATTAATGATACAATTCTCCAGACAATATTAATCAAAAATGATCATTCGAAACCACTAACGGAAAAGGCAAGCTGCTATTCAATTTGATCAGATTAATGGAAACAATCCGTTTTTCAGATCAACTTTGTCAAACTTGTTAAATTGAATAGCAGCATTTGTGGTCCTGAATGATAGTTTTCGATCGCTATTAAGATTGCATTGGACTATCAATCATCGAGAGAATTGTAATAATTGCTACCTTAACCCCGCTGTTGTCATGGGGCGGCTGGAGGTACTGGGCCTTGGGCAGTAAAAAGTACAAATCCAGCCCTGGCTGTATCACTGTGTCCTTCCTAAAGCAGGCAACAGTGGAAGTCTTGCAAGGAAAAGACATGGAGCTGAGAAAATGGAAGCAGGCTGTTGCCAGCACTCTCTCCTGAGCGGTGGGTGACTTGCGGTGTTTCTGTGCCCATATTGCTGAAGACTTATGCACGTTATCCAGCAGTATACTTGTCCTTAGCAGGTACTGAAGCTGCAATCAAGCCTTCTCCGCCATAGCCCATTCACAGCTATATCCAGTAACAATCCTCATCTCCTCCATTCCTGGCTGCTGAGAGAAGTTTACGAGCAGCAGTAGAAGTGGCATGCTATATAGGAGGCACCGATATCATGTATGTGTGTAACATCTCAGGCTGCAGTCATAGTACTGTATACAGCTGCTTCAGCTGCTCAAATGTCTCTTAAGGTGGCTACTAATGACCTTATCTTATTCATCCAATATTACCAAGTCTATGTAGTATAAGGGTAAATTAAGTGAATATTCTGAAAGGATAATTTAATCCGTTCCCTTAATGTTTACCAGAGATGGGCACTACAGAAAATGCATACATACATGGGGCTTCCTCCAGCCCCCTCCAGACCAATTCCTCGCTTGCCGTCCTCTTGCAGCATCTGGATCTTTGGCAATTCCCCACACAAAGTCCTCCAGTCGGCACAGGCACTTTCTGGGCACACGCACTCCCCTGTCGCGCTCCTGTGGCGTTCTGCTCCCGTATGGCCCAGACCGGAGGACTTTGCAGGGCCAACTGCTGAAGATCCAGATGGTGCGGGAGGACGGCAAAGGAGCAATTAGCCTGGAAGAAACCCCAGGTATGTATAATTTTTAGTGCCCTTCTCCGGTTCCCTTTAAGGTGGCCACTAATGATTCAATTTGCCGATCTGTTACAAATAATTCTTCGTACGACTGATCAGAAATCATTCGAGGCCACTAATTGACAGAAATTTTCTGACCAATCTGATTATTGTAATTGATCCGATTTTTGGATCTATCCAGTCAATCCGATTGTGACCACTACTAGACAAAAATCTCCTAACCAATCCAAACAATTTCCAATCCTTCAAGTGAAAATTTGTTCATAAACGATTGACAAATTGTACCATTAGTGGCCACCTTTATATTACATATACATACAAGCTTATGAGACATCAGAAATTTTGCAATCCTACAGCACTGATAATATTCAGTCCCATAGAACATTTCTTCCTTTGAAATGCTTAGTGTGGTTTGCCTCCTTCAAACATAAGGAATTTGCGATAATTCAGCTTTAAGTGAACATCTGTGGTTACCCGCAATGCACGGCTACTGAATATGCAAATCATCTCTTTATGCCCCTGAGGCCAGACTTGCATCCAGAACTGCTGGTGTTTAGCAAGCCTATAGTTTTGCATTTTACAGAGCCACATCAACCCCACATGTAGACTGCCTGTTTCGGATTTTTGGTGGCATGGATTTATATGGCTCTATGGGATAGGGCTTGGACCAGTACAACACAGTATCCAAGCAGCTCAGGGTGACCTTGTGGTTTTGGCTTACCCCGAGCTGCCTGGTTAATGTGTTGTTCCTTTGAAATGTAAGAGAAAAAAAACAAAAACATCAAAAACAACTTACTTGGTGCCCAGACAATGTTTCTGCAGCTAAACAATGAAACTACACTGTTTATGGTATGTATAACTGGATTAGAAAGTAGAAGACAGTGAGGCTCTGATCCCACTAGAACTCGGTCCCTGTATGCAGGAAAGCAGCATGGGGGTCCCCATTGGGCTGCAAAAGGCCAATGGGAATACTCAGCAACAGTGATTATTCGCATTGGTTCATGGTGAACCAATGAAAATTCTCCCTGTTGCTATGGAGAAGTGGACTAATGCAGCCTATGGCGAGCCCCATGCTTCAGCTGCCCCCCCCCATAGTCCTCATTACACAGACTCTGAGGCTATACTGTTTTAAAGCAGATCTGAACTGAAGGAGGGAAAAAACACACAAACAAACAACCCTTACCTATAGAGGGAGCTTCTGGATGCTTCCCAGATCCTGATTGACCCCCTCTGCTGCTCACCAGGACCCTCTTCTTTGCGGATCACCAATAGAGTTTGCACCTGCGCAGTAGCACAGAGGAAAAAGCAATGCCTGAGTGGGCTCCATGCTAATGTGCAGGTGTGGGCTATACTTTGTGCCTGTGCTCATACACAGAGGAAGAGCAACTGCGAGCACTATTCAACATTAATGTATAATACTGTCAGAGGGTCCCAGCGCAGGATTGGAGGGGCGCAGGAAAAAAATCAGGAAGCCTCTGGACTATCCAGAGTCTTCTCTCTGCGGTAAGTATCTAACTTTCTTTTTTTTTATTCACTCACTTCAGGTAGGCTTTAATATTAGCTTAAGCAGAAAAAAAAAAAAAAAAAAAAAACACAACACTACGGTTTGTGCACATCACTTTTATATTGTATCTCTTTAAATCAATTTTGGCGTAAAAAAAAAAAAAAAAGTTATTTAAAATCTTTTGTGAGCTGAATCCTTATCTAAAATGCATTACGATATGGCACAATTGCTATGCAACCCATAATCGTTAGTGCTTGTATGTGGAAAGTATGTACCGCCGTTCAGGATAAATCCTTTGTAATCCTCTAAGTTATTATATGTATAGTATAAGGAGCAAAGCCAGCAGCTGGTTACATTAGCACACAAGAAAACTGCATTGTAAGCAAGCCGGCGCCACCTCCACATCTTGGCAGATAGAAGGTGGAACCTTACCATACCTGGAAATTACACAGTATCTATAAGACTTGGAAGCAGTCCTTACACTTCATTAAAAGTTTCCACTGACGTTGATGGGGTAAACACATCCAGCAGTCCTATTACCTATTAACAACAAAAATTATAAACAAAATTAATCATTTCAGTGTAATGAAAACAGATTGTAAAATCCACTTAAACGCTCCAGTTGCTCATATATATGAGTTAACATTTTCTGCAGCACCTAACAAAGTACAATAAACAATGTATACTGCAAACAAAAAAAAACAACAACAACAAAAAAAAGGCTTTCCCTCTGGGCCAAGGGAGAGAGATGAGAGAGGCTCCAGCCTCGGGGCGCAGTGTAGGAGGGGGTGCACAACTCACAGCTATCATTTCCATATTGTGTCTGAAGCGGAGAGAAATAAGAAAAGGGGGGGGGGGGGGGGGGGGGGGAACGTGGCAGTGACTGCAAGCCAGATAACTAGAGATTTAAGTGTTGGGGGAGTTGGGGGCCCTGGGGAGCCTCTTAGTCTAATAGCAATCATTGCGTGATGGCTGGGAGGGATGGAGGGGTGCACTTTGGTGTCTCAGCCTTGCATGCGTGCTGGAGGACCATGTCCCGGCTCTGCCATTAACGTGCACTGAACATTTTCACTGGGAAACCAGGAGTTAGCTCACCTGGTAACGACATTTTAAGTAACACTCCAGGACAGGTATACATTGAGACTTGGCTCCTCCCAGGAACAGGAAATATCCTTCAGCCTCTCTATAAATCAAACAAGGACCAAGGGTCAGGCAGTATAATATAAAGGAACAGGAACAATATACTCAACATAACCCTATTATATTACATTTACATACATATAACATATAACATAACATGTATATCATGCAATACTTGATATATATGGGGGTGGGTACCCCCACCTGTCCTGGAGTGTTACTTAAAATGTCGTTACCAGGTGAGCTAACTCCTGGTTTTTCCAATAACACTCCAGGACAGGTATACATTGAGATGATAAGCAAGAAATCAATCACCAACCTCAGGGTGGGCTAACTGCCTTTAAGACAGTTCTTCCGAAGTCTTGATCGGACTCTGTTATTCGGTCCAATCGATAGTGCCTCATGAATGTTCCCAGATTCTTCCAGGTCGCCGCCTTGCAGATATTCAACGGTGATGTACCTGCCCTGTAAGCCCACGTAGTTGCGGCTGCCCTGGTGGAATGGGCCCTTAAGTTTTCTGGAGGATCCTTACCCATAATGCTGTATGCTTGTATGATGCAATCCTTTATCCATTTGGCAATGGTCTTTGTGGAGGTTTTTAATCCTTTGGATTTGCCTGTATAGTTGATGAATAACGACTCTGATTTTCTGAACTCTTTCACTTTTTCTAGGTAAGACATTAGATTTTCTCTAACATCTAATTTATGCTGTTTACTTTCTTTTTCCGTTTTTGGGTCTCTGCAGAAAGAAGGTAGTATTATCTCTTGTGTTCTGTGG
Organism: Hyperolius riggenbachi; assembly: GCF_040937935.1. Lineage (NCBI taxonomy): Eukaryota > Metazoa > Chordata > Amphibia > Anura > Hyperoliidae > Hyperolius > Hyperolius riggenbachi. The sequence goes on from NC_090648.1 coordinate 277,005,253, forward strand.
AACATGTCTCCCACCTTTGGCAGGAATTCCGGGCTTGTTCTAAGAACGACGCGATCGTCAAAGAAAGAGCAGTATGGTTCTTTACATGATAGTGCGTGTAGTTCACTAATCCGTCTGGCAGACGTAATCGCTACTAGAAATACTGTTTTCAGAGTACACATCCTTAGAGAATCCTCATCAAATTCATCAGATGTCAATGCCTGCAAGACTAAAGATAGATCCCACTTTGGGAACTGTCTGACTCTTACTGGTCTATTCCTTTCCACCGATTTGACAAATCGAATAATTAGAGGGTCTAATGCTAATTTCTTATCTAAATAAACTGATAAAGCGGATATCTGGACCTTAATTGTGCTTAAGGCCAGTCCTTTCTCTACTCCCTCTTGCAGAAATTCTAAAATTGTTGCCATTTCTGTTGATTGGAAGTTTGAGTTTTCTAACCATAAATTAAAAGTCTTCCAGTACTTCTGGTATATTAAACGAGTATTCTCTTTCCTACTCTTTAACAGAGTATTCACTACTCTTGAAGACAATCCCTTACTTTCAAGGACTGCACTCTCAGATACCACGCTGTAAGTTTCCATTTTCCTAGATTGGTCACAGCCTGGTCTTGTACCTGTATCATATTTTCTGATAACGGTATTTCCCATGGTTGCTTCGTTAACATTGAGAGGAGAAGCGGATACCAGGCCCTCTTGGGCCAATTCGGGGCAATTAGTATCATTTGGCACTGTGACTTCATTAATTTTTGAAGTACCAGGGAAATCAAATTTAACGGTGGGAATGCATACAGTAAACTCTGATTCCAGTTCTGCGCCAGAGCATCGATTGCTAATGGATTGTCCATGACATTGAGGGAATAAAACTGTTCGCACTTTCTGTTGGCCTTGTTCGCAAATAAATCTATTTGTGGTTGTCCCCAATTGCTCACTATTGTCTGAAATAAATTTTGATTGAGGGACCATTCTGTATTTGAGGTCTGTACCCTGCTCAATTGATCCGCCAGAACGTTTAATTCCCCTTTCAAGTGTACTGCCGTTAGGGATAGTAACTCGAGTTCTGCTATATCTAGGATCTCCATAGTTAGAAATAGTAATCTTTTGGATCTCGTGCCCCCCTGGCGATTCAGATACGAGACAACCGTCGAGTTGTCTGACTGAATCTGAACATGAGATGACCTTAGAATATGTATCGTGCTGATTAGAGCCATCTTTACTGCCATTAGTTCCCTGAAGTTCGATGAGTGTTCTGCCATCGTTTGACTCCATACGCCCTGAACCTGAAAAGTGTCCACGTGGGCTCCCCATCCTGACAGACTTGCGTCTGTCGTTAGGATCTTTTGAATAGGTAACGACCATAGTCTGCCTTGGGTGAGATGCTGCAATGTTTGCCACCACTCCAAACTGGCCTTCGTTTGGGAATCCACTGTCACTTTGCTGTCTAGTGTCTCTTGATGCTTGTCCCATTGGGTCAACATCCATGACTGCAAAATCCTGGTATGTTTCAGCGCCCACTGGATTGCTGGCGCTGCTGAAGACAGCAGGCCGAGGAGTTGCATAATTTGTCTGATTGTCACTGATTGGTGTGCACAAAATGTACTCACTTCGGATACAATCTTTTGTATTTTTTCTTGTGGAAGAAAAATTTTCTGTTTCACTGAGTCTATTACAAACCCCAGGAATAAAATTTCCTGAGTTGGAGTAAGCTGCGATTTCTCTTTGCTCACAATCCAGCCTGCCTCTTGTAACTGCACTAGTACAATCCGTTTGTGTTCCTCTAGTTCTTCTAAAGTTTTTGCTAGAATTAGTAGGTCGTCTAGGTAAGGAATTATAATAATTCCTCTTTTGTGTATTGCTGCGATTAGTTCTCCCATCACTTTCGTGAAGATTCTGGGGGCCGATGTTATGCCAAATGGGAGGCAGCGAAATTGTAAATGCTGAACCTCCTTTTCCATCTGCACTGCAAACCTCAGAAACTTTTGTGAATTTAGTTCTATTGGTATGTGCCAGTAAGCGTCTTGCAGATCTACACTTGCCATAAAGCCATCTGGTATCAGTAGATTCTTTATGGAATAAATGGATTCCATCCGAAACTTTTCGTATCTTATGTATGGATTGATTGGTTTTAAATTGAGAATTATTCTGTATTTCCCTGACGGTTTCTGAACCAGGAATACTTTTGAGTAGAAGCCTTCGCCTCTTTGCATCACTGGAACTACTGATACCACCTGCCTTTGTAGCATATCTGTGATGATCTCCTTTAATGCCTCCTGATGTTGAGGCAACAGTAATCTCTTGGTTATCACAAACTTTTTTGGAGGTCTTGTGTTGAAAGCTATATGATAACCCCTCCTTATTAGATCTATAATAAACGGGCTTTTTGTTATCTGCTTCCAATGTGGAAGGAAATAGCCCAATCTTCCTCCCACTTTTAGCGTGTCATTGTTTATTTTGCGTGTATGGAGTTTTGAAACTTGGTCCCGGCTTTTTTTGATCTTTATTGAAGGACCAATTTCTTCTTTTGTTTTGCATTTCAGGTTTGTCTGTCTGTCTGTTCTGACGAAAAAACCTTTTCCCAGTTTTAAACTGCCTTTTTTTCGGAAATGTTTTTTTCTTATTGGCGGTTCTTTCAAGAACCTCATCCAACTCTGGCCCAAAGAGAGTGTCCCCTACTACCGGAATGGCACAAACTCTATTTTTTGAAGCCATGCTACCATGCCAGGTCTTAATCCACAGATTTCTTCTGGCTACATTAGAAATCCCTGCTGCCTTAGCTGTCAGTCTTATAGATTCTGACGCAGCATCAATTATATAGGCAATTGCCTTATGCATCACAGTCATTGAACTAATGATCTGGTCTTTAGGTGCACCCTTATTGATATTATCTTCTAATTGTTGCATCCATAGCGCGAGCATTCTTGCTACGCAGGTTGTTGCAGCTGAAGGCCTAAAGTTGGCACAAATTGCAGGCCACAACCTTTTTAATGCATATTCAATCTTTTTATCTGATTGATCTTTTAAGTGACCAAGATCTTCAAATGCCAGTTCATCATCCTTATTAACTTGTGAAAATGCTGAGTCTAGTTTAGGGCTTTTGTCCCACATTTTACAGTCCTCATCTGAAAAGGGAAAACGTCTCTTGAATCCTCTGGACATAAATAACTTTTTGTCTGGATTTTTCCATTGACTTGAAATTAAATTTTTTGTTGTCTGATGTACTGGAAAATTCAACTCTTGCGGATTTTCCATACCTTCATATAATTTATCATGTAGAGAACTAGGTTCAGTACTTGCTTTATTTAAATTTAAATCTTCATATATTGCTGTTAATAGCATTTCAGTTTCAGCCACAGGAAATTTAAACTTAGAGGGTTTATTTTCCATTTCCTGTGCTTCAACAGAACTTGCCGAAACGTCATCATTATCGCTAATTTCTTCCTCCTCTGATAGGATAATTGGTTTATTAGTTTTAGTAGTAGCTTTCTTATGCGTAACCGCTTCAGGTACTTTAATATGAGCGACCTGATCGGAATCTTCAGCTGGTGTGTCTGTTTTGGAAGGAGTTGCACTAGCTCTAAATTCTTTAAGTGTGTCTTTTAGATCTTGCCTCAGAGCCTGAATATCTCTCTGAGAGGCAGATTCTTGTTTCATTACTTTGTAGGTACAATCCTTGCATAAAATTTTTGTTGATGCAGGATTGACCTTTGTATTGCACACAGGGCACCGTTTAGTGGTCTTTGCAGGGTCAGGTACATTTGTAGAAGTGCCCTGAAATACACACAAAAAAACATAAAGCTAATTGTGTCCTACAAAAATACCATGTGAAGTAAAGCAATATTTATCTATAGGTTTTAACCTATACCAATATGACTAAGCAAAAGTTATATGCAATATACTGATTAATAACATAAGTCTGCATAAGTTAAACTTTTTCAGAAGTTTCTCATTAACACAATATGCACTTCAAAGTCAATATAAGCCTATGTATGCAAAAACATAAAAATAATGCTTAATAGGTAATACATCATTGCATAGCCACAGCCTATGCTTGTAATGCACCCTTTGCAATATAGGCACCATGCAGCCAAACTTTCCATGCTGCGTACGGTTGAATGCTCCCACAAGAGTCACCACCGCTGCCCGGGTCCCAGCAGAGCAATCTTACCTTTCCTGGCTCCTGCTCTATCTCAGACATCCTTCCGTGCTGCGAGACGCCGAGATTCAGACCAACTGGGACTCCGGGCGGCCGCACCTCTTCACCCGGCGATGCGGAAGTGACGTCACGCGACCCGGAAGTACTCTCCGAGGTCGCGGCCGGAAGACTTCCGCTTTACGCCTCCGCCATGCGCATCATCCGGACGCCAACTTCCCTGCCGCTGCCTCCGCGTGGTGCGTCTTCGGTGCGGCCCTTCCTGAAGCGCTGCCTTCTCACCCCAGGCCGACCAACAGGGTGAAACATCCGGGCTGGGAACTGCAACCAGAACGGCAACCCCACAGGTAACTCCCAGCTCCAGCAGATCCTCTGTAGGTAGCAGGATCCACTGTGTGCCAACACCTTCCCTAGCCACCCAGGCTCTCCGGGACAGCGAGCACATAGAGAGACCTGGTTCCTGGACCAGGAAATATCCAATACTGCCTGACCCTTGGTCCTTGTTTGATTTATAGAGAGGCTGAAAGGATATTTCCTGTTCCTGGGAGGAGCCAAGTCTCAATGTATACCTGTCCTGGAGTGTTATTGGAAAAAACAGATAGGGCTGGAACCCACAAGAGCATTTTTTTGAGCATTTTGGCAGCGCTGCGATACGCTAGCGTTTTGCCAAAACGCTCAGCTGATGTTAATGGATGGGGCAACTTCCACAGGAGCGTTTGCGTTTCCCAGAAACGCAAACGCAGGACCTGCAGCATTTTGGGAGCGTTAGCGCTTCAATGTAAAGTATTGAAACGCTAGCAGAAACGCTCAGCAAAACCTAAACTGAGCGGTTTTGCTAGCGTTTTGCGGTTCAGCACACTAACAAAATTAAAAATAATTCACAGGACCAATCAGGATAAAAACGCGAAACGCAAAACGCTACACAACCGCTGAGCAAAAAAATACACTGTTGCAAAACGCGACCGAAAACGTGCATGAATCCGCTTGCAAACCGCTCAGACAAAACGCTAGCGGTTGCGTTTTGCGTTTGCGGATTTCAGTGGGTTCCAGGCCATAGTGTACAAAAACAAATGTAATAAAAATAATCGTGATGGGTGAAATAAAAATCACTGAATGGTTTAAGAAACCATTTTTGAAAATCTCAGTGCCAGGCTCTAAACACCATTCCGTATTCAATACCTGATCAGCAGCACATGTTCCTCATACAGTGGGTGCAGGGGAGAGGGGGGGGGGGGGTGTCTTGAGAGATCTCTGCAGGAATTCACCCTGCACAGGCTACCTTCAGTACTCTGCCCTCTCCTCCTCCGCACCACTGAAAGCTAGTCATAGTTGCCTGTCACTGGAAAGGAGTGATTGAGCTGCAATTTATGAAATTTACACCATTTATGAAACTGATGATTAGGCGTATCTAAGTAGGATAGTGACATTTCATTTCCAAGTGCACGTCTTCCCAGCAATTACACTTCTATGGAAGCAAGTGTCACCATAACTGCAAAATGCCAGCCACTCATATACTGTTCTGGCTGTTTTACAAAGACTAGTGAATGAACAAATGTAGAGTTAAATTCCACCATTACAGCGGCTGTGAAGTGTTCTGAAATTGCCAGTACAATCAGCACTTTTTACATCCACGGGAAACTCTGGTGTACACACCAGCATACAGAATTCACAATAACTCCCAATGTGCTGCCTAGGAATTTGGTGGCCAGAGCAGAAGAGCACTGCAAGTCTTCTCACACAAATAACACAACAAAAAAACAAAAACCTGGAGGTGAGGGGAATATGGAGGCTGCCATTGCTTCATAAATATCAGTTGCCTGGAAGTTCAGCTTTTTTATTGGTCTTCTGGAAAACATATTCTGTAAAGGGTAATTCCAGCCAGGACATTTGTTCTGGTTTTAGACACAGTAGAGGAAGATTAGAACCTGTCAGGTTTGTACTGTTCAAGTCTCAGCAGAGAAAAGTTCTCCTTACATCTTGTGCTCTGTGAGCTTGTCAACAGGACAGGGAGATCAGGGAAATTTTTTCAATGTAGGACACAGCAATAAGAACACTTCCTTCTAAAATATATAAAACACTCACGTCCTGTTTTAAGTGAAACCGTTAAAGGGAACATCAAGTGAGAAGGATAGGAAGGAGATTTCTTTAATTTTAAACAATACCAGTTACCTGGCCGTCTTGCCGATCCTCAAAAAAAAAAAAAAAAAAAAAAAACAAAACAAAACAAAACAAAGAAAAAAAAGGGTACACATACACTAGGTCAATTTCCCATACACAGCAGATTTGGTCACTGATCGAATCTGCTGTTAAATCAATGCAAATGTTGACAGATTTCTATCCAACATCGGTCGATTCAGTTGATTGAGAGAAATTTTCCGTCTGGACCAATCGCCGGCAGGATAGTAAAGCGCCCTTTGTTTGAACTTCGGCTTGTCACTGGATGGGACAGGAAGTGAAGGGGATACAGGAAGATGTGACAGCACGGAAATCTATTAAAATGCTTTGTGCAGTGTGTGGGTAGCCAATAGATACCACTCTGTTGAGATTCGATTAGAGAGGAATCTGTTGGTCAATCTGGTGGTTATCGACCATTGTATGGCTACGTTAACACTTTTAGCCATAGACCCTGAACAAGCATGCAGATTAGAGGTGTCTTGACAAAAATGTGACAATATTAGCTTCATGCTTGTATCAGGTGTGTGATTCAGACACTACTGCAAGCAAAGGTCAGGAGGACTACCAGGTAACTAGTATGGTTTAAAGGGAACCTAAACTGAAAGGGATATGGAGGTTTCCTTTTAAACAATACCAGTTGCCTGGCAGTTCTGCTGATCTCTTTGGCTGCACCCGTGTGAATCACAGACCTGAAACAAACATGCAGCTAATCCATTCTGACTTCAGTCGGAGCACCTGATCTGCATGCTTGTTGAGGGGCTGTGGCTAAAAGTATTAGAGACACAGGATCAGCAGGAGAGTCAGGCAACTGGTATTATTTTAAAAGGAGAAATCCATATCCTTCTCAGTTTAGGTTCCCTTTAAGAGGAAATAAATATGGCAACGGCAATACACCTCACTTTAAGTTCCCTTTACTTGGGGAGGAAAGAAGAAGAAGTTCAAATCTCTATACCCAAACCCCCAAAATAATCAGATATTTGTAAACAAAAACAAAAAAAAAAAATTAAAAAAAGGGACACCCCCTTATGAGCATTCCAAGTATTACAGACGTAACAAAGTACAGCCAACAATATTCATCTACTGTGGCTGGCTGTAGGGGGGGGGGGGGGGGGGGTCACAAAAGTTACCACTTACATTTTCATGCTTCATGTGTTTGAGCAAGCGCAGCTCTCGATAAGTCCGCCGCGAATGAACCAGCGACTGGAATGGCCTGGACAGCTTCTTCACGGCCACCTTTTGCCTTGTCTTGGTGTCATACGCAGAACTAAATACAAAAAAAAATAATGTAATTATACAGTACATACACAAAAGCTGTGTCAGTGCTCAGAACAACACTAGATCTAAGGACATATTTCCAAACTAAGCTTACATCATCATGTAATACTGCGTCCAATGTATCCAAGCTGATAATTAATACATTAGATCCTCCTTGGTCATCTATTCCCAACTTCTGCATAAATACGTACCAAAGTGTCTGATCACCCTCTACCGATATGTTAGTTTCAATAGATCAATGAGAAATTGTATCAAAGCCACCAAATCTACCAGACAAATTGAAACTTCGGTGGTCCTTTTCCTGTGGCAAGTCCTTTGTATTTGCACTGTAACGGTGTCAACACACGTCAATAAAGAAAGGATGCAGTGTGAGGTAGAGTAGAAGTATACTTCCATGCAGAAACCTTGTGCTCATTAGAAAATGTAATGGCAATTCATCATCTGGATGCTGAAATGTGAAGCTGAGGCGCACGTTCAGTCAGACAGTTTTTATGTATTCAACAGAATACCGTTTTAACCAAACAAAAATACAGCTTTGAAGAGAACACAGCAGTTTTTAGAAAAATTAGGGGAAAAAAAAGGCGGCAGAAATCAGCTATGGGAATGAAATAACAGTGGATGAAACATACTGAGGCGAGCGCTGTAATAACAGCGCAGGAGATTTGGAGGCAGCCGGCGCCACCATATGGCTATAGCGGCGCACAGTGAGTAACTTCGGCACCGTCAGAAGACGGAGCTGGAGATACTTTTAAAGCACCGTAATTCAGCCTCCAGCAATAGCTGGAAGCCAAATTACATAATTCTCTACAATCCACGAGGACCTGGAGGGGAAAACCGGGACTTGTGCAGCAGAAGAAAAAGCCATATATCGTCTGTATCCTGTGCCCAAGTCTCCCGGCAGCGATTTCATACGTATGCTACTGAGGTAAGCAAGCCTGTTACTTAAAGAGAAACCGTAACCAAGAATTGAACTTCCTCCCAATCAGTAGCGGATACCCCCTTTCCCATGAGAAATCTAATCCTTTTCTCAAATGGATCATCAGGGGGCTCAGTATGGCTGATATTGTGGTGAAACCCCTCCCACAGTGTTAAGTCGGGGCCATGATTCTGACAGTTTCCTGTCTGAGCCTTGTTGCATTGTGGGAAATAACAGCCTAACTGCCAAAAAAAACAAGCATCATCTCCTTCCAGTGACATCACCTGCCAGCAGTAAAAATGTCACCATGTGATAAATGTCAGAATGTAAATCAGGGAGAAGAAAGAATTTACAATGGGCAAACACTGACAATCATTTAAATGTAATTATTGTAAAAATGAAGCACTTATTACATTCTTTTCACTGGAGTTCCTCTTTAAAGAAGCAGGCTGGATTACATGTATTTGTACAAATGAAGTATATGTTTGCTTACTGTTATTTGTATCTTGTGGACCATACACTGTGGTGGGACACACACACCCCTAATCCCTTCATTAGAGAAGAGGTCAGATACACAAGTTAGTGTCACATATTGGCAATAGAGGAGAGAAGTTTTCTGACAATAACAAAAGTTAGTAATTGTGTGGCAGGATACTGTGTATAGTAAAATTAGGTTTTCTAAGAACATGACCAGCAACCACACAGCAGCTATTACTGAGATGAGAACTTTCAGAGTGGCAGCCCTTGGATATTTGTGTGGTAGTAATGGCATATAAATGCTGGGAGGTGCAACTGGAACAACCTGCTTCAAACCCAGCATCATTTTAATAGTTTCATCTAGTGCTCCAAAGCCCTCAGCTCTCTGCCCTACTAAAATTACAAGCTGCAGATGGAGCTATATAAAAATGCTCTCCTGCCTCAATCAGCATACACAGAGGGTTTACATTAGGCCTGGGCGATTCCCATGAGTCAGGTAAATGCACCTCTGTTTTCTAAGACCGCACACTATGCATTTACTTGCAAGGAAATGGGTTTTGGTCAGTTATTTCCTCTATCAGCATTCTTCTTTTATGGTGCCAACATCTTTTATATGTTTGAAATGTTTACGTTTGTACTGCATTTATGCATACATTTGTTTATATTGATAGAAGTACAACTATGATGCAACTTAGGATACAAAATAGCCAAACAATATTCATACATTGTGTTTATATTAAAATACAATACAGATAGTCCAAAACACATATATATATATATATATATATATATATATATATATATATATATATATATATATATATATATATATATATATATATATATATATATATATATATATATATATATATATATATATATATATATATATATATATATATATATATATATATATATATATATATATATATATATATATATATATATATATATATATATATATATATATATACATACACACACACACACACGTTACAAATGCCTCATACAAAGTTGTCCTCATGTAACAAAAGTACTGCACTGATATTAACATGTTAAAGAGTTGTAAAAAAACTGAACATTGAAAACAAGCAAAACACATTCACTGTATTTCCAAATGTACAGCCTTTTGTCTACTATGTATCAGTATTATACAAACAGCCTACCGAAACCTGTTTGTAAGTTAGGGACTGCCTGTACTGTTTAAAGAAAAACAACAAAAAAAAAAACTGCATAATTATTGGTAAACAAGTTCTTACACCAGAAGCCTGCATCAAATTGGATACTTTGTTAAGCAAAAAGAATTCTATTGATAAACAAATAAACAAAATGCTAGAGATGAGTATTTTTGCTTTACAGATGAAAGTAACTACTAAAATGATATATTTTTGACTGGAGAGCAACATGAAACTAGTCCTGAACTATAAATGTATTTCCACCTTATTACTACCGGTAGTTTCAGCGTGAGAGGGAGAGGTGGATAATGGAGGGTCCTCACAGGTGTTTAAGCAAGATTTTAACCTTACTGAGGGCTGGTGCACACCAAAACCCGCTAGCAGATCCGCAAAATGCTAGCAGATTTTTAAACGCTTTTTTTTATTTTTATGAGGCGTTTTGCTAGCGTTTTGCGGATTGCTGCTGCGGTTTTCAGTATAGTAGATTTCATATATTGTTACAGTAAAGCTGTTACTGAACAGCTTCTGTAACAAAAACGCCTGCAAAACCGCTCTGAAGTGCCGTTTTTCAGAGCGGTTTGCGTTTTTCCTATACTTAACATTGAGGCAGAAACGCATCCGAAATCCAAAAAATGCCTCACCCAGGCATTTTTCGTTTCTGCAAAACGCCTGCCGCTCTGGTGTGCACCACCCCATTGAGATACATTGACCAAGCAGATCCGCAGCCGCAAGCGGATCTGAAAACGCCCAAAAAGCCGCTCGGTGTGCACCAGCCCTAAAAAAGGATCATACCCAGTGATTTTTCATCTCCTCCCTGATGCTGTCCATATACCCAACAATGGGCCTGATCAAGAACATGAAAATGCAATCACTTAACTTGAATCTGCCCGTAACCTGACGCTCCTCAAAAGAAATTCAATCAATTAAAAAAAAAAAAAAAAAAAAAACCCCTGGCAGCAGTGAGGGCGATGCATCAGTTTTGCATTGCTTCAAGCAGTACTGGTACATTATTGTAGAGATGTGATGGCAGTGGCGTAGCTAAGAAGCTGTGGGCCCCGATGCAAGTTTTACATCGGCCCCACCAAGCACTCTATACATAATGGATACGGCACACCAAAACCTGCCAATGGCAACTAGTGTCACAGGTGCAAGAAGTGGATGGGGAGCAGTTTGCTAATGATAATCACTTCTATGGATACTTTAAATAGTGGTAATCATGAGCACCGGCCCAATAGAGAGCTAATACTGCAATTGAGGGAGGGCCCTTCGGGGCCCCTCTGGCCCAAGGGCCCCCGATGCGGTCACAACTTCAGCAACCCCTACTGCTACGCCCCTTTGCAATGGGGAGGTACACTACAACCCACACCAAACAGGATAGTAACTGAACATCAGGCCATTCTCTGAGGGTATGGTCAGCATAAACTGCAGCAGACAGACACAGCACTACCTTCTAGGTGTAGATTGCAGCACCACTGGTACAGGCATCATTTATCTACCGTCCATCCCCCCTCCACCTTTCCAAGGGAAGGTACTGATAAACATTAGACTTTCATATATTTTAGATTCATTACACACAACTGAAGTAGTTGAAGCCTTTTATTGTTTTAATATTGATTATTTTGGCATACAGCTCATGAAAACCCAAAATTCCTATCTCAAAAAATTAGCATATTTCAAATGCTTAAAAATATTTCAAATGCTTAAAAGTGTTTTTAAAACAAAAAAAAAAAAGTCAACCTTCAAATAATTATGTTCAGTTATGCACTCAATACTTGGTCGGGAATCCTTTTGCAGAAATGACTGCTTCAATGTGGCGTGGCATGGAGGCAATCAGCCTGTGGCACTGCTCAGGTGTTATGGAGGCCCAGGATGCTTCGATAGCGGCCTTATGCTCATCCAGAGAGTTGGGTCTTGCGTCTCTCAACTCTCTCTTCACGATATTCCACAGATTCTCTATGGGGTTCAGGTCAGGAGAGTTGGCAGGCCAATTGAGCACAGTAATACCATGGTCAGTAAACCATTTACGGCCTCTTGCACACTGCAAGTGATTCCGATTCAGATTCCGCTTTTTAATCAGTTTTTACATCCGATTCCGATTTGCAGTTTGCTCCCTGCACACTGCAAATCGGAATCTGAATCGGATGTAAAAACTGATTAAAAAGCGGAATCTGAATCGGAATCACTTGCAGTGTGCAAGAGGCCTACCAGTGGTTTTGGCACAGTGAGCAGGTGCCCGGTTGTGCTGAAAAATGAAATCATCTCCATAAAGCTTTTCAGCAGATGGAAGCATGAAGTGCTCCAAAATCTGGATGGCTAGCTGCATTGACCCTGCCCTTAATAAAACACAGTGGACCAACACCAGCAGCTGACATGGCACTCCAGACCATCACTGACTGTGGGTACTTGACATTGGACTTCAGGCATTTTAGCATTTCCCTCTCCCCAGTCTTCCTCCAGACTGGCACCTTGATTTCCGAATTACATGCAAATGTTTCTTTCATCCGAAAAAAGTACTTTGGACCACTGAGCAACAGTCCAGTGCTGCTTCTCTTTAGCCCAGGTCAGGCGCTTCTGCCGCTGTTTCTGGTTCAAAAGTGGCTTGACCTGGGGAATGCGGCACCTGTAGCCCATTTCCTGCACACGCCTGTACACGGTGGCTCTGAATGTTTCTACTCCAGACCAGACTCAGTCCACTGCTTCCGCAGGTCCCCCAAGGTCTGGAATCTGTCCTTCACAATCTTCCTCAGGGTCTGGTCACCTCTTCTCGTTGTGCAGCGTTTTTTGCTGCACTTTTTCCTTCCCACTGAGGTGCCTTGATACAGCACTTTGGGAACAGCCTGTTCGTTCAGAAATTTATTTCTGTGTCTTAGGGCTTGTTTCCACTGTTGCGACGCGATTTCGGCCGCATTCCGACGCTTGTAAAAACGCATGCGGATGCGTTTCCACATGCGTTTTTACCCGCGATTTCGCCTGCGATTTCGCATGGCAGGGTGCCATGCGAAATTAACCATGACACTGCCAGGGCTAAATAAAATTGAAAAAGGTGCGAAATCGCACGCGAAATCGCGGGTAAAAACGCATGTAACAAACGCATGCGTTTTTACTATTAAATACATTAGCGGCGATTCGCACGGATTCCCGACGCAGGCGAAATCGTTGGCTCTTTTGTGCGTTTTTTTCACGCTGAAAAAAACGCACCTCAACAACGCTACAGTGGAAACAGGCCCATCCACTTGTATTACATGTGCGGATCTGCATGCGTTGGACGCATGCAGATTCGCGATAGTGGAAACGAGCCCTCACCCTCTTGCTTGAGGGTGTCAATGATGGCCTTCTGGACAGCAGTCAGGTCGGCAGACTTACCCATGATTGCGTTTGAGTAATGAACCAGGCTGGGAGTTTTTAAAAGCTTCAGGAATCTTTTGCAGGTGTTTAGAATTAATTAGTTGATACAGATGATTAGGTTAATAGCTTGTTTAGAGAACCTTTTCATGATATGCTAATTTTTTGAGATAGGAATTTTGGGTTTTCATGAGCTGTATGCCAAAATCATCAATATTACAACAATAAAAGGCTGGAACTACTTCAGTTGTGTGTAATGAATCTAAAATATATGAAAGTCTAAGGTTTATCAGTACATTACAGAAAATAATGAACTATCACAATATGCTAATTTTTTTGAGAAGGACCTGTATGTCAGTGTATATAAACTGTGTTTTTCAGTTTTTGTCAGGAACCAGTCCGACGAAGGCTTTTTATAAGCCGAAAGCTCACTGTTTTTTCATCTCTAAGTTAGCCAATAAATGGTATAATCCTGATTCAAAACTTCCTGCTTTCTCCATCAATAAATCAAAGCTTTCTCTCTAATGAGCAGCAATCTGAGCAGGAAATATTTTATAACTTATTTATATGCCCAAAAGTATGACTGCTTTGGATAACCTCTAACTGGTTGCTATGACAACACTAGCAATCTTCCCACACAGTATGGTACAAAAAGCAGAGTCACATTATTATAAAATAGAATATAACAAAATCAGGAGAGTGCATACTGCCACTGCTCAGCATGTAACAGAAAAGTGTTCTGAATTGAGAGCATTCAACACTGCTACCTAAAGGCGGCAGAATTTATAGTAAAGCCCTGTATAGACAGACCGCGGGTGATCATTAGGCTGTTTCAGTCATTGGTCTGAAACCCCCCCCCAAGCCAATATAATTTGAGTGAAAAGCACTCTGGGTCAGATTTAAAGTGGACCTGAACTTTTGTACAGGACAGAAGTAAAGCCAAGAAATGCATCCTGTATGCATTTCGAGAATGTAACCTAATACAACCCTCATCTGTGACTAATAACAACTGTAATTCGCTGTGTTAGCTCAAGAATCCTCTCTGCCATGAGAGGGGAAAAAGAAAAGAAGAAAAAAAAAAAACACCCACACCAAAAATCTCTAGACATAACTAATAACTAGAATCGCTATGCACTTGTCTGGAATCGCTTTGAAAAAAAAAAAAATCACTTCTAAAAAACCGGTTAGAGTTTGCAATTACGCAAGCGATTTTTGGTGTGCATTGGCTTCATGTCTGCTTCCAAGAAAGCAGGAAGTTGACTGCAGATTTATTGCAGGATTTGTACCAGCTGTAACAAAGAAAGTTCTGAGTTCGGGTCCAGTTTAAACTGGATATTTTGTTCCAACTTGCAGTATAAAGCTAACACCTCCACAGCGTAGCACATGCATCCAAGACCAGCAAAGGACATAGGACAGCCAGACTGCTGGGCTGGACTTCCTGCTTGGAATGGTCAGTGACATGCAAATTCAGAGTTGATACAAAATTCTGCAAACTTTCTATGGCAATTAGGCAATTAGGAGTGAGGCCTGGTGCACACCGAGCGGTTTTTGAAGAGTTTAGCAAACCGCTTCCGCCTGTGAAAACGCTTGGCTAATGAATCTCAATGAGCTGGTGCACAACAGCGGTTTGAGGTTTTAGCAAACATGGGTCCTGAAGCACTTTTGCGGTTCGCAGAAGCGTTTCTGCCTCAAGTATAGGAAAAGCGCAAACTGCTCTGAAAACGCTAGATCAGAGCGGTTTTCCAGGCGTTTTTGTTACAGTAGCTGTTTAGTAACAGCTTTACTGTAACAATATATGAAATCTGCTACACAAAACGCTCCAGAAAACGCTAGGCATGTTTAGAAAACCTCTCTAAACATGCCTAGAATCGCTCTGAAAATCTGCTTCAAAAACCGCTAGCGTTTTGAGGATCTGCTAGCGGTTTTGGTGTGCACTGGGCCTTGTGGAGATAAAGGCCATTTTTCCATGTATACACATTTCTGATTTTTCAAAGTAAGCATTTAACATCAGCAAAAAAACAAAAATTTTCCAAAAATAAAAATTAATGTGCTTTACTTCTTATATGAGGTGGAAAATAGTAGTGCTAGTTATAAGAAACAGACATGACTTTGCTTGTAATAAGGTGGAGGACATACTTGTAAAATGGGGGGGGGGGATCCCCAGTGCGGATCAAGCTAATAGCATGCTTCTCAGTGACCCATGCAATCCAGGAGATCACTTTAGGAGTAATTTCCAATGATGGAAACTCAAGTGTAAGGGCCTGTTCAGACTATGCGCGTTCCTAGACGTTTTCAGGGAACGTGTCTGGGTACCAAAAACGCATAGAAACGGCTCCTAATGCTTTTGAATGGGCTAGTTCACATGTATGCGTATAAGACGCATACGTTTCTCATCCGCATTGCTGCACGCAGTTCTGTGCGTCACGCATAGAAACGGACGCAATGAAAGTCTATGGACGCGTATCAAAAACGCGTACTATTGCGTTTTTAGCGTCCGTTTTCCTCTGCGGTTCCCATAATTCTTTTTTCCCCCCTGGGTCACGTGTGTGTGCAAAACGCAATAGAATACGCATTAGAACGCAAGAAAAACGCATGCGTTTTTCAACTTGCGTTTCTTTGATTTTAAACGCATTCTTCATACGCAGATAGTCTGAACAGGCCCTTAGGCATTAGATAATTGAATGTGTGCTTGTAGGGCTGGAACAAAGGAGAAACAACGAGCAGAAAGAAAATGAGGTGCATCTCAGTATTAAGTGCCTTGTGAGTGTTATTCATGCCAACTATCTGATGATGGTGCACTATAAGAGAACTGTTTACATTGGCGATTGCAAAGGAAATTCCCATCCATACAACACAGAGCACTACTGTATGCATTAATCATGAGAGGCATGTAGGATCTGGGGCAGTGCTCAAAGGGATTCCAGGAAGGCCACTGAGTGATGGAGCAGACATAATTAAATGCATATTCAATAAGGGAACGGTAAAGAAAAATCAGATTAAGCATGATAAAGGGTGATGTGGCTCATTGTTACATGCTGTGCACCAGCAGACTGCAGCAAATACGCAGCTACATTTCACAACCATAGTGAAGTTTCTGCTGTCCCACACCGGCCCTGGCCAAGCGTTTGCTCTCTAAGGCCTGGTGCACACCAAAAACCGCTAGCAAATCCGCAAAATGCTAGCAGATTTTGAAACGCTTTTTCTTCTTTTTCTGTAGAGTTTCAGCTAGCATTTTGCGGTTTTGGGAAGCGTTTTTGGTGTAGTAGATTTCTTATATTGTTACAGTAAAGCTGTTACTGAACAGCTTCTGTAACAAAAACGCCTGCAAAACCGCTCTGAACTGCCGTTTTTCAGAGCGGTTTGCGTTTTTCCTATACTTTACATTGGAGGCAGAAACGCCTCTTCAATCCAAAATCTGCAGCAGCCCGGGAGTATGCGTTTCAGCAAAACGCCTCCCGCTCTAGTGTGAACCACCCCATTGAAATACATTACCCAAGCGTTTCCACATCCGCAAGCGGATCGCAAAAAGCTGCAGATCCGCTCTGGTGTGCACTAGGCCTTATTATGGATCCCATCCAATTCACCTTTTCTCCCCCTACGTGATATTTCACATCTTAGCAATAAAGACAAAGACAAGACAAATAACATTTATATTGCGCTTTTCTCCTTTCGGACTCAAAGCGCCAGAGCTGCAGCCACTAGGGCGCGCTCTATTGGCAGTAGCAGTGTAAGGGAGACTTGCCAAAGGTCTCCTACTGAATTAGTGCTGGCTTACTGAACAGGCAGAGCCGAGATTCGAACCCAGGTCTCCTGTGTCAGAGGCAGAACCCTTAACCATTACACTATCAGCCAACTGCTGAATGCCTTTTAAGCCACCAGCAAGCAAGAAAATACTCAGTACTTTTTCACCTACTTTTGGTATTTTCAATTGTGGAGTGCTGAAAAAGTTATTTTAAACAATAGATACAAATTTTATCTCTGAGGAGAAAAAAAATGAATTTGATCCAGCCCTATTTGAAGGTTTCCTGGTTCAACTAATAACCTTCCTGATCTTAAATAAATGCAGGAACAGCAATCATTTTACCACCTGATGTCAGTCAAGTTCAGCAGACTGTTTACAAAAATTATAACTGAAATGCTACCACCAATAGGGATGGTCAAGAAGATACAAATAAATCTGAGCAGATGCAGGATTTTGCAAACGTATGCGAATATATTGAATCTATTAGGCCTTTTTCAGATGGGCAACTAACTGGCAGTGCATTCATATACACTCGGGCTGGGAGCACACTAGGCAAAAAAAACGCACATAATGCAAGCCAATGGGCCGCATGAAAAACGCATATGCTTGCGTACTGTTTTGTGAGTTTTTATAAAACGCTGGTTTTGTTGCATATTTTTTTTCAAAAACACATCAAAAACATACAGAAGGCAAGTCAACGGTGACGTAGAGGTATTGCGTTTTTATATGCTTTAAAGAAAAAAAGTTTGATGATGTATTTCTGCCTCCTGGTGACTTCCTAGTGATTTGCATAGAGCGCATTAAAAAAAAAAAAAAAAAAAAAAAAACACGCATGCAAAGCGCATAAACACATATGCGATTTATATATGTGGACCGCAAATGCATTAGAACACACGCAAAATGCAAGAAAAACATGTGCAGGGTGAAACGCAAAACACACGCACTGAAAATGCATGTAAAATGCCCACCCATAAACACATCTGAGTCCCACGCCATTCTCCCGCGGTCTGCCATTCAGTCGCGATCAGCCCTGGTAATTGGCTCAGTCACGTCAGTCGGGTCCACTGCGCATGGGCGGAAGGTCCACGCATGCGCGGAAGGTCCACGCATGCGCAGAAGACCCAGACTGGACTGAGAGTTACCGAGGCTGATCGCAGCTGAACGGCAGACTGCGGGAGGATGGCGTGGGACTCGGACGTGTTTATGGGATGGGAGGAAGCCCACCTGAGTAAGGTATCAAATCTTTAGTTATTAATCGTTCCCCGCGGAACGATTACCGCTAGTCTCCGCCGGCGCTTCCTTATCAGCGCTCAATTCCCTGCCATTGTACGCCAGCGCTTCCTTATCAGCGCTCAATTCCCTGCCATTGTACGCCAGCGCTTCCTTATCAGCGCTCAATTCCCTGCCATTGTCCGCCGGCGGGGATCGAGCGGCTTGATCGGGCCAGCTGAATATTATCAGCTGGTCTATACACAGTACAGAAAACGTACCGTGTATCCCCAGCATTAGAGCTGATTAACTACCTCTGTGGATTTCCACAAAACATGCACTGTTGGTGGGCCTTGAGGACAGGGTTGGGGAACTCTGGTCTACAGAACCTGGTGTGGTATTTGGTACTTCACTGGCTGGGGCAAAGCCAATACTTGATACCCACTGAACAAAGATTGCCGGATAACATGTTATTCGGCGCTGTACAGAATACTTCATGTTACTACAAGGGATTGCACTGCAATAGACCAATGAGAATGTACCATTACAATATAAAACACATGGTTTTTGCTATTAGATACGTCTGACAATATACAGTTGTGTTCAAAATTGTTCAACCCCCACTGAAATTGAGTGTTTTGGCCAGTTTGAGATCGATTTTGATTATTTCAGTCATCTTGTTTACAATTAAATCAGAGGCACATGTAAGTCAGACAAATATAACATTTATAATGAAATGACCACAAATTTATTTTCTGTGCTCACATCATTATCAGTTTTATTCAACCCCCAAGTGACATTCATTCTTAGTACTTAGTACAACCTCCTTTTCCAGTTATAACAGCTTTTAAACATGAAGCATAGCTTGACACAAGTGTCTTGCAGCGATCTACGGGTATCTTAGCCCATTCTTAATGGGCAAAAGCCTACAGTTCAATCACATTCTTATGCTGGGAATACACGTTAAGTTTTTACTTTAGATAGATGGGTTCGATAGATAAATTCCAACCTGTTGGATCTGGTCGATTCTACTTTCGTTTCGATTCTCCTCATTCAAGTGAATGTAATTGATAAGAAAAGATAAGGAATCGAGAGGAGAATCGAGAGTAGAATCGATCGAAAGCGAAAACGACGGCAAAAACGAACGCAAAAACGCATCGTGTATTCCCAGCATTAGGCTTGCATGCTGCAACTGCTTTCTTTAAGTCCCACCAGGGGTTATCAATCGGATTTAAGTCTGGTGACTACGATGGCCACTCCAAAATGTTCCAGCCTTTAATCTGCAACCATGCTCTAGTGGACTTGGAGGTATGCTTGAGATCATTGTCCTGTTGAAAGGTCCAACGTCTCCCAAGCCTCAGGTTCGTGATGGACTGCATCACATTTTCATCCAATATCTCCTGGTACTGAAGAGAATTCATGGTACCTTGCACATGCTGAAGCTTCCCTGTACCTGCAGAAGCAAAACAGCCCCAAAGCATGATTGACCCCCTGTCATGCTTCACAGTAGGCAAAGTGGTTATTTTCTTCATAGGCCTTGTTCTTCCTCCTCCACACATAGCATTGATCCATGGGCCCAAACCGTTCTAATTTTGTTTCATCAGTCAACAGAACACTATCCCCAAAACTTTTGTGGTAGTGTTCTGTGGACTTATGCAGGTATTTGTCTGACTTACAAGCGGCTCTTTGATTTAATTGTAAACAAGATGACTGAAATGATCAAAATCAATGTCAAACTGGCCAAAACACTCAATTTCAGTGGGGGTTAAATAATTTGGAACAACTGTAGCTCAGTGATACTCATGTGTGTTAATCTGAGTAGATTCCTGTAACCATATTCCAACTGTTGAGTGGAAAGTTAACCTTAGTGGAGGCAGTTGTCACACCAACTCCATACAAACACGTATGACTTTCAAATACAATGTTCAATAATTGCATATACCGGTAGTTATGATGGTCATAAGTTTGTAACTTTTGCTAAGTAATATGTTCTTCCACAGTTAAAGAGGGATTTTTATTACTTCAAGGTTTATTTGCCCACAATCACCATCACAGGGTTAACAAGCAGCATACAAGTGACGGCCTGACAGCCGTTTCGCGATCACTCGCTTCCTCAGAGACCAATGTCATTGGTCTCTGAGGAAGCGAGTGATCGCGAAACGGCTGTCAGGCCGTCACTTGTATGCTGCTTGTTAACCCTGTGATGGTGATTGTGGGCAAATAAACCTTGAAGAATTACGGATGGTGCACCGTCTTATCTCTATGGATTTTTGAATATTGTTTCATGTGTGCACATCACGGAAAGGCCCGGTCACCTTAAAGGTCCGTTTTTGGTGCATTTAGTGCCGACACCAAAAAGTCCTCAAGTGCTGGATTTTTATTACAGCTTAAAAACATACTGTCATGTTAACCGGTCTCTGCCAAAGTGAGTTTGCCCAAACGCACGCACGCATATCAGACGAAACATAAAAACACCTGCCAATATTGTGTAGGTCCTTCTTACAATGCCCTTCAAGGCATGGACACCACTGCTCACATCGACTACAACTTAGGAAATTTTAGGCCAAACAAAATTTTATTCACCACCTATCGCTCCATGGCCCAGTGCTAACCCTCACATGCGCATCAAAGGCTCTTCTAGCAGTAGACAGGGCAACACAGGCACTCAAGACTTGTCTGTAGCTACACAGCAAGTATTAGAGCACTGTGTTCTGACACCTCTCTTATATGGTAAGCATTACATTTTTCAGTGAGTTGTACTAAAATAGCTTGTGAGATTAAACCAGACAGGCTAGCTTTAGTGCCTCATACACATCCAGGAGCACTGGGGTTACCATGATCCTGTCCCTGAATAACTTTTCTGAGACCACTTTTAAAAGAACAACTGTAACAAGAGGGATATGGAGGCTGCCATATTTATTTCCTCTTTTTAAATACCAGTTGCCTGGCAGCCCTGCTGATCCATTTGGCTGCAGTAGTGTCTGAATCACATCAGAAACAAGAATGCAGATAATCTTGTCAGATTTTTCAGACTCATCTGATCTGCATGCTTGTTCAGGGTCTATAGCTAAAAGTATTAGAGGCACAGGATCAGCAGGGTAGCCAGGCAACTGGCATTGCTTAAAAGGAAATAAATATGGCAGCCTCCATATCCCTCATTACAGTTAATACCGGTAAGTGCTTATCTCCACATATTGGTAACATCCCACAGTACCGCCTGTATTAGAGATGGTCTGACAGTCTATCCATTTCTCCCTGGTCACTCAGATGCTTGCACAGGTCCATTTTTCCTGCTTCCAGCATGTCAACTTCAAGCACTGTTCACTTGTTGCCTTATGAATCCTACCTCTTCACAGATGCCATTAGGATAGTGTGAGCGTAGTTTACTACAACCCATCTGAAAGCTAGCAATTTGAGAGGGTGCAGTCCACTCACATTAGTGGCATTCTTCTATGAGGTTCTCCCCTAAACAAGATTAGCGCCAATGTGATTGGGTGGACAGCACCCTCTTAAAGGATACCCGAAGTGATATGTGGAGTTAGACATGTGTATGTACAGTGCCTAGCACACAAATATCTATGCTGTGTTCCTTTTTTTCCTTTCTCTGCCTGAAACAGTTAAATATCAGGTAAGTAAGTGGCTGACTCAGTCCTGACTCAGACAGGAAGTGACTACAGTGAGACTCACTGATAAGAAATTCAAACTAAAGAACACTTTCCTAGAAGAAAATGGCTTATGCGAGCAAGAAAGGTAAAAAAGGGGAATTTCTTATCAGTGAGGGTCATACTGTAGTCACTTCCTGTCTGAGTCAGGACTAAGTCAGCCACTTACATACCTGATATTTAAAGAGAACCCGAGGTGGGGATCTTAGAATGAAATCTATACACAGAGGTTGGGTCTGGCTACAGTGCCCAGCTTCTGTTGCTATTTGAATCCCCCCTAAGTCCCCCTGCGCTCCGTTCTAGCCCATAAATTACAGCCACGCTGTTGGGCAATGTTTACCTAGCTAATGTCAGTCACGCCACTCCCCCCGCCTCCTGCACAGCGCCGGTCCCCGCCCGCGTCCCTTCCCTCAATCAGCGGCGAGGGAAGGGACGTGGGGCGGGGACCGGCGCTATGCAGGAGGCAGGGAGAGGCGTGAGTGACACTAGGGAGGTAAATACAGCTCGCTGCGACACGCTGCGTGTCGCCAGCTCGGCTGTAATTTATGGGGGAGAGCAGAGCGCAGGGGGGATTCAAATAGCAACAGAGGCTGGGCACTATAGCCAGACCCAGCCTCTGTGTATAGATTTCGTTCCAAGATCCCCACCTCGGGTTCTCTTTAAATATTTCAGGCAGAGAAAGAAGAAAAAAAAAAAAAAAAAAAAAAAAAAAAAAAAAAAAAAAAGAACACAGCATAGTTATTTGTGTGCTAGGCACTGTACATACACATGTCTATCTCATGTCACTTTTGGCATCCTTTAAACGCTTAGGTTTCGGATAGGTTGTAAACTAATGACAACACTTCGTGCTGCGATTAAACAACTGTCCCCAATGAGGTTTCCTGCAGGATACCGTAAACTAAACTAGCGCCAATTCTACTTAGATTTGGATAGGTTGTAGTAAACTATTCACATATTAGTTGGCCAATTACAGCGCTGTGTGCTGTTCGTCAGGTTTTTCTGCTGTGCGACACAGCAGAAAAACCTGCTGTGTCGCACAGCGACCTCAACTAGACCAGCACTGGCACAGTGGACAGCACCCTCTCAAACCCTTGTGCCCGGTACACACAATAAAATTTTCTGGCAGATCGATTATTTCCAACATGTGCAATATGATTTGCGATCAATTTTCCATAGAAGTGCACAGAAAATATGTTAGAAATAATTGATCTGGCAGTAAATCTGCCAGAAAATCTCATCATGTGTACTAGGCATGAGGTTTCAGATTGTAGTAAACTACGCCCACACTATTCAACTAATTATAGTGCTTCATACCGTGCCCCATGAGGTTTCCTGCTGGGTCCCCTCAACTAGACCAGCGCTGTCCATTCTAGAGCCATGATGACTGATCAGTTTACATAGGGACATAAGATTGGGAGAACCTACATTTCCATGCATTATGTAAACATCTGTAGCAGAACTATAAATATACCATTCATAGATGAAAAATAGCGGTATCCCAAAAAGACACCTGCATCATCAGAGCCAAAATATACCAAATTACAGACTCCTTGATTAGCAATGTTACTTCACCTCTCTAGCCATTTATCCATGTTTTATAGAGACTTCATAGTAAAAATCTGCAGATGACTGAGCATCCCTCCTTCCTGCTCTCACACCAGCCGGTCACTACATCTGGAGCAGCAGCCCACATCCCTCCAGGAGTCATTCAGTCCTCCCCCCGGTCCCACTACAGTCACCAGTCCTCCCCCCGGTCCCACTACAGTCACCAGTCCTCCCCCCAGTCACCAGCCCCGGTGTTCTCGCTACAAGAGGAAGCTGATGGACTCCCAGCCGCCGTACAGCTCAGGCAGCAGCTGGCAGAGGCCCAAGGAGGACCTGCACCTACCATACAGAGCCGTACGCCCCGGAGCCCACGGGGGTGAGGTGCTGGTACCGCTCGGGCACCTCCCACACCGTCTTGTTCAACTCCTGCCGGTAGAATCCGCTTCGGCAGCTCATGTCGGCGGTCCCGGCAGCCCGGCTGTCAGCTGTATGGCAGGAGGCGGAAGGAGGCGAGGGCTGGCTGTGGCTGGGGGAGGAGGGAGCGGGCAGGTGGAGACTCACAGCCTGCCTGCCTGCTGCTGCTGGCGCTCATTGTTTAATCAAGGCAAATGGGAGAGCCGCCCAGTGTCATAATCTCACAACTCGGGAACGCCCGTCACTCACTGCTAATGTAATAATCATCATCATCATCATAATAATAATGATAATAATGTGGGACTTTAGCCATGACCCCGTCTGAGAATCTCATTATTAATGGCATTACGTGGCCACGTGTGCCAGCAGACAGCAGAGTGATCTCTACAGTTCAGGCTCTTCTGAGAAGAAAATATCACTCATTTTTATCTTGCCAGTTGCTCTGTAAATCACTCATTTTTTATTGTGATTATTTTCTTCTCAATGAAATAATCATTTGCATGTAAGTAATAAGGCACAACCATCATTGAAAGATGATTTAAATATATTTTAATGAATAAAATTACTTATTTTTAACAATATTACTTTATACATTATTTGGTCAATGTTTTACTATTTATGATTTACGCTATAAGGCCCTGTTCATACTGTCAGTGTTTGCAGAAAACAAAGAAAACGCAAGTTGAAAAACGCATGCGTTTATATGCGTTTTTTCTTGCGTTTTCTATAGCGTTTTTGCATGTTGAAAGAAAGTGCGTCACACAGGAAACAATGGGAAACGCAGAGGGAAACGTACACTAAAACGCAATAGTATGCGGTTTTAATACGCGTCCATAGACTTTCATTGGGCTCTATTCTCAAAGAGCCAAAAGTACCGCAAAATTTTACCGCTAAATTCCCGCCAGCGGTAAACTCCGCATTTTTTCAGCATTCACTAACATTTTCCGCATGTTTGCCGCATGCGGGAAAAAAGATGCGGAAACAGCCATTATTCATGCGGGAATGATGCGATAAAAAGGTCGCATGAAAAAGTGTTTAAAAAAAAAAGTTAAAGTCCAGCAAGCACAGCCCTTAAGCCTCCACACTTCATTAAAGTCAATGGGATGCGGAATATATCACCTACTACTTGTAGGTGATAAAAAATCGGTAATTAACGACGAAATGATGCGCCTGAACAATTTTGAGAATTGATCTTTTATTGCGGAAAATACCGACTTTTGCGGAAAGTTTTCCGCATGAATCCCGCACTTTTATCACACTTTTTCCACATGCGGAAAAAACATGCGGAACATTTTGAGAATTCCAACTTGACGGTATTTTGGGTGCAAACTTTCCGCATGTACTTTACCGCATGCGGGAAGTCTTTGAGAATAGAGCCCATAGTGTCCGTTTCTGTGTGTGACGCACAGAACTGCGTGCAGCAATGCGGATGAGAAACGTATGCGTCTCATACGCATACATGTGAACGGGGCCATTAGAAAACATTAGTAGCGTTTCTATGCACAAAGTCTGCCCGTACACGTTCTGGAAAAACGGCTAGGAACGCACATAGTCTGAACAGGGCCTAAGGGCTTGTTCACACTATGAGCATTTCCGTTTTATTTTTTAAATCGCTGGCGATTTTAGAAATCACCCTAAAAGCGCTTGTGCAATGTTTTCCTATTAGAGTGTTCACATGTGAGCTTTTCGATTTCTTTGAAATTGCAAATGTGCTAAATGCACCATTTTCTGAGTGCTTTGGCTCAAAGGTATAGGTAAATCGCAAAGTGCTTGAAAAAGCGCTTTGCATGGCGATTTCCCGAGTGCTTTTATGAATAAATACATTGTTTATACTGTATTCATTTCTGGGTCAAAGAGTTCACTTCCTGACTGATGTCAGGAAGTGAAAAAGCGGATCGCTCAACAAAAGCACTTACAAAAGCGCTCTCCTAAGCGCAAAGTGCAGGGAAAAGCACTTTTATAAAAAGCTCAGCGTTTGCGATAATGTGAACATAGCCTTAAAAAGCTCAGCGTTTGCGATAATGTGAACATAGCCTTAAAGGACACCTGAAGTGAGAGGGTTCTATGGAGGCTGCCATATTTATTTCCTTTAAAACAATGCAAATTGCCTGGCTGTCCTGCCGATCTTTCGCTTCTGATACAATCATGCAGATCAGATGATTCTGAAAAATCTGACAAGGTTGACTGAATGCTTGTTTCAGGTGTGTGATTCTCCAGACATTACTGCTTCCAGAATTATCAACAAGACAGCTAGGCAACTGGTAATGTTTACAAGGAAATAAATATTGCAGCCTCCATATACCTCTCACTTAAAGAGAACCCGAGGTGTGTTTAAAGAATGTTATCTGCATACAGAGGCTGGATCTGCCTATACAGCCCAGCCTCTGTTGCTATCCCAAACCCCACTAAGGTCCAATTGCACTCTGCAATCCCTCATAAATCACAGCCGTGCTGTGAGGCTGTGTTTACATCTGTAGTGTCAGTCTCAGCTGCTCCCCCGCCTCCTGCATAGCTCCGGTCCCTGCCCCGTCCCTTCCCTCCAATCAGCAGGGAGGGAAGGGATGCAGGCGGGGACTGGAGTTCTGCAGGAGGCGGGGAGAGCAGCAGACTGACACTATAGAGATAAACACAGCCAGCTCTGACAAGCTGTTTGTCAGCAGCGTGGCTGTGATTTATGAGGGATTGCAGAGTGCAGGGGGACCTTAGGGGGGTTTGGGATAGGGCTGTATAGGCAGAGGTTGGGCTGTATAGGCAGATCCAGCCTCTGAAGAATATTATCTGCATACAAACTCACCTCGGGTTCTCTTTAAGGTTCCCTTTAAATTTATTACAGGTGGATCATTTTTACTGCTGGTTGGTGCATCATTTTGTAATGTTTCTTTACTGTGTGTTCCAAAGTCAGTATAAACAACACTTGGGCCCATATGCAATTAACTTTGACTCCTGAGTTATCTGCTAGGAGTGCAAACTGTCCGAGGGATGTACCAGGGGAACTGTATTCCAGAGGAAGAAAGAGGCACGGAACTTTATTCACCGCTCTTTTTTGTAAAGAAAAAAACTGGAGATTTAAGGCCTGTATTAGACCTCAGGGCATTGAACAAGCACATTCGAACTCATCATTTCAAGATGGAGTCATTACAATCAGTGATTCTGGCCATGAGACAAGGAGATTGGATGTTATCCATCGACTTGGCGGACGCATATTTACATGTCCCTATACACCCAGACTTTTACCGTTATCTAAGGCGCCAAGAACCTTCACAAAAATTTTAGTTCAGGTAGGTGCTCTTCTTCGTGTGAAGGGTCTGAGAGTCCATCACTACCTGGACGATGTACTTCTTCAAGCGCAAACAACAAACAACGTATCCTGACTCAAAGAGAAACACTACTACAAGTCCTTCAACAATTCGGCTGGATAGTAAGCTGGAAAAAGAGTCAGTTAGAACCAGTCCAAGATATGGTGTTTTTGGGGGCAAGGTTTCAGACCCACAAGAACAGGGTCAGTCTGCCCGCAGAGAAGCAATCCATATTAATAGACCGTGTACAGGAGGTCAGCCAGACTTCTTTACTTCAGGCGAGGCAATGCCTAAGCCTACTGGGAACTCTAACCTCGACAATACCCCTAGTACGTTGGTCACAGTGGCACTCGAGAACTTACCAGTGGGGCTTTCTGTCCCAATGGGACGGTGACAGCATGCATCAGAGGATCAGTATAACACCTTGTGTGTGGAGCAGTCTACAGTGGTTGCAACAGGAGTTAAATTTGTCCAGGGCACATCCCATAGAACACAAAGAACCCTTGATTGTAACAACAGATGCCAGTGGCAGGGGCTGGGGAGCCCATTACAGTGAAAGAACAGCACAAGGTGGATGGGACTGGATGACTGCGCAGGCCCCGGCCAACATTCTAGAACTGAGAGCTGCCTATCATGCTCTTCAACGCTTTCTACCCTCATTGAGGGGCAACCCGGTCTTGTGGATGTGAGGAAACACGGAAAGACAGCCGCCTCTGCTCAGCGTGAGGCGGCTGCTTCCGTGGAGGACATGGCGGAGACCGGGGATACCGCCACGTCTGACGCGGCGGTTGCGGATGCACCGCAGAGCGGTGCTGGCTTGGCTGGGACTCATAGTCCCTCCAGGTTCAGAATGACGTGCGTGCGCGCGGAGAGGCAGAACCTATATGGCAGCCAGAAAAAGGTCAGCTGACCTGGTCGGTCAGCTGACAACCCTGCTTCTTCTCATTGGTCCAGCACTCAGGGAGGTGCTGGAGAGTGTCTGTGTATATATATTGCCGGCTGTTCAGTTGCTGGTTGTCTGGCGTTGCAATCACAACGTGGTAGCACGCAGACCTGAGTCAGATCTGAAAGTGTGCCGGGACCAGCTGGAGCTGTAATCCTACACTTAGCTAGATTCTATTTGACAGTCTAAAGTACTAGTTTGATTGTGATTATCTGTTATGACCCTTTGCTTGCCTGACTACTCTTCTGAACTCTGATTCTGTACCTTGCCATTCTGATACTCTGTTGCCGAACCCCGGCTCATCCTTAGACCCTGCATCTGCCTCCTGATTCTGTACCTCGATATTTCTGATACCCTGTTGCCGAACCCTGCCTGTACTTTAGACTCCGCCTCTGCCTTCTGAATCTGTACCTTGTCTGTCCGTGTGTTTTCGACCTGGCTTGTCCGACCTTGAGAACCGACCTTACTGTTAGAGGCGGTTCCCAGTCCTGGTAGTGGCACTCCCACTTGAGTGTCACTCTCGTTCTGTCGTTCCTTCTCTCAGCCTGACTCCTCCTCCCGGGAGAGTCCAGAAGGAATTGTGCAGTACTCCTTACTGCACTGAGGCCTAGTCCTCTGAATATAACTGTTTGCACCAAACCCTCTTTCTATACTCAGGTGTCCAGAGGTTAGCTTATATATCTGATTATCGGTGATACTGCAGATCATCTATAATCTGGTATATATCTGTATTCCCTGTGATACTGCAGTTCACCGGTAATCAGATCCTCTCTCTGTTACACCGATCGTTACAGTGGAGAATGGACAACAGAACAGCGGCTGCTTACATCAACAGACAGGGGGTACAAGAAGTTTGAGACTCTTGCAAGAAACTTCACAGATAATGAGATTAGCAGAGAACAATCTAACCAGTCTGAAAGCGATATACATTCCAGGAGTGGAGAATGTAACGGCAGATTTTCTGAGTCGGAGTTGTGTCTCCAACAACGAATGGTCCTTGGACAAGCAAGTATTTCTACAAATCTGTCAGAGATGGGGGGAGTCCAGATGTAGATATGATGGCAACAGCACAGAACACGAAATGCTGGAGATTTTTCTCACGTCGACCGAACCCCTTAGCAGAAGCGGTGGATGCACTGACGACACCTTGGAACTTCCACTTGGGATATGTGTTCCCACCGGTACTGATGATCAGTAGACTACTCAAGCGGTTAATGCCCTGACCATCATAGCCATAATCCCGTACTGGTCTCATCACCCCTGGTTTTCATTACTTTGGAGCCTGAAGTTGGAGCATTCTTGGAAGATCCATGTAACACCAGCATTGTTGACTCAGGGACCAATCTGACACCCAAATCCAGAAAAACTAAATTTGATGGTGTGGCTATTGAAGGGGAGAGATTGAGGAAAGCAGATTGCTCAGAGAAAGTAATACAGACATTGCTAAAATCTAGGAAACAATCAACTAACAGAACTTATCACGCCATTTGGAATAGGTTGATAGAATTTGCCACAACCAAGAACTTTAACCCTATGCAACTGCTTCTTTATCAGATTCTGGAATTTTTGCAGTCTGGCCTAGACAGACAGTTAAAGGGACACTTAAAGGGACTCCGAGCTCAGAAAAAAAAGGAAAGTTGTACTCACCAGGGGCTTTTTCCAGCCCAGTGCTGGTCGGGAGGTCCCACGCCGGCGTCCTGGCTCCTCTCCTTCTCCCCGCTCCGGAATGGCTGGCAGGCCGCAGCCCGGGCGACACTCTCCCGAGTGTCGGGCTGCTTCTTCCGCATATGACGCGGATTACATCACACGCCGGCCGCCTCGCGTCATCACGGCGGCCGGCGTGAAAGTACTGCGCATGCGCGAACAAAGCGCGCATGCGCAGTACTTTCACGCCGGCCGCCGTGATGACGCGAGGCGGCCGGCGTGTGACGTAATCCGCATCATATGCGGAAGAAGCAGCCCGACACTCGGGAGAGTGTCGCCCGGGCTGCGGCCTGCCAGCCATTCCGGAGCGGGGAGAAGGAGAGGAGCCAGGACGCCGGCGTGGGACCTCCCGACCAGCACTGGGCTGGAAAAAGCTCCTGGTGAGTACAACTTTCCTTTTTTTTCTGAGCTCGGAGTCCCTTTAAGGCAGAAAAAAATGAGTTTTACTCACCTGGGGCTTCTACCAGCCCTCTGCAGCAGTCCTGTGCCCTCGCAGCCACTCACTAATCCTCTGGTCCCCCGCTGCCAGCTAGTTTAGTTTTTGCTGACAGGCCCGGCCATGCGTAGCTTTCTCCGCATTCCCGACTGTAATTAGCACTATTGCGGACCGCACTGCGTACAAAAATAGGCGTTGCCACATATCAATCGTATCTTTGGTAAGTGCATAGTCTGCACTGTCTGATGTATATGTTACGGTCAGAACCCGAAGTCTGGCCACTTCGGGTTCTGGCCGGCCAAAATGCGAAGTGGCCGGGTACCTGTGGCCAATGTGAGAAATGAAATGATTCCTGGGTTTGCAATCTGCGCAGCGCTCCCAATTGGTAATCAGTGCAGCTCTCCCGTCCCCGGCGCCGTGTCCTCTTTCTCTGCTCGCGGCCTCCACGGGCGGCCAATGTCAGCAATTAACGGATTTCTCCGCTCCGGCTCCTCCTCCTGCCTTCCTCCTATTTCCCTCTGACAGCCAGGGACACACCTGGACTCAAGAGTCGTTCGTGGCTGCAGGAAAGCAGAGCGGGACTGCTGCAGACATTGCTTCTGCCAGCACCCGCTCTGCAGAAATTAACAGAATGAATCCGTGCAGCAAAGAACGACTCTGGGTGCAGGTGTGTGTCCCCGGCTGTCAGAAAGAAATAGGAGGAAGGCAGAAGGAGGAGCCGGAGCGGAGAAATCCATAAATTTCTGACATTGGCCACCATTGGCAGGATCAAGACAGCGAGGAGAGGAGCCGGAGCCACCAGGAATAATTTCATTTCTCACATTGGCCGCAGGTACCCGGCCACTTCCCATTTTGACTGGCCAGAACCCGAAGTGGCCAGACTTCGGGTTCTGGCCGTAACATATACACTACATTTGCTGTGCAGCTGTGTGTATAGTGTGTGTACTGTGCTGTGCATGTCTAGTGTGTGTGTGTGTGTGTGTGTGTGTACTGTGTATAGTGTGTATGTTGTGTGCAGTGTGTGTACTGTGTGTGTGTGTGTGTGTGTGTGTGTGTGTGTGTGTGTGTGTGTGTGTGTGTGTGTGTGTGTGTGTGTGTGTACACTGTGTGTGTGTGTGTATAGTGTGTGTGTGTGTATAGTGTGTGTGTGTGTACTGTGTGTGGTGTGTGTGAGTGCATGCCGCAATAAGTATATTTTATGGTGAAACGCTCTGCTGCATAACAACTATTTTCTGGTGAACCCATGCCGCAATAAGTACATTTTCTGGTGAAACGCTGCTGCATTATGATTTTCGGGGGTCTTGGGGGTGGGGTTCACCACAGGAGTGGTGTTCACCATGAGGGGTGCGGGGTATGGGACTGGGGGCAATCACGGGGGGGGGGGGGGGTGCCACAGGATTTCTCGCCTGGAGTGACAAAATGGCTAGAGACGCCCCTGGGGAAACCAACCAGAAGCAAAATTATGAGCAACCTGAAAATCTCAGTACAGTTCCAATAGACACTGTCAAGTTTATAATTGCAAGTGTCTAGAAAGACTTCTATCAGACAACAAAGATCCCAATAACAATGCTTAGTCCATATATGACAGATAAGTTAAATTACCCTATTTTTGCAATCACAACAGCACAATTTCCTGAAAATGGGCAGAGATTGCTGGGGTGGTAATCTGAGCAAGACTCCCAATCCAGTGACGCTATGGTGTAAAGGGTACGTCTAGGGCACCATAACCTGACTATTGGCAATACTTTTATGCTGAATCTGGTTCCAGGATTACCCAGGTGTCATTTTTTACATGTACACCTCTGGGAACCCTTATAGATGGCAGACAGGCAGGAAAATATTATTATTATTATACTGGCAAGTACAGTTGGAGGTTCTTTGCATGCTATTTATATATTCAGTCTGTTGTCTTATTTGAAAAGGTACAGTATGTCCTAGTTAAGTGCAGGTGGAGGCTGACAGGTTTATTTCCTTTTAAATAAATGCTCATTGCCGGGCTGTCCTGCCTGTCCTGCTGATCCTCTAACTCTTATACTTTTTACGCCATAGACCCTGAACAAGCAAGCAGATCAGATGTCTCCGACAAATCTGACAAGATTAGCTGCATGCTTGTTTCAGGTGTGTGATTTAGACTCTACTGACTGGAAAGATCAGCAGGACTGCCTGGCAACTGGTATTGTTTAAAATATTAAATATTAAAATAAATAACGCGGGCGTGGCTAGCGCGCAACGGAGATGGCCGCTTGAAGCACGAGCTCCGATAGAGACTCCTCTCCTACTAAGCTGCGCACCTTTCCTACGACATGGCGACCAAAGGAAACAAGACTGGGCAGTCCCAGGGACCTCAGGGAGACCCCGGGTCGCATGGGGCCCGTAACATACCCTCCATGTTCAAATCACGGACTGAGGAGCACGGACGAGATTCTGCCAAGATGGCGTCGGCCTCCTCCCATGCACAGGCCGCAGAGAGCGGTATAGGAGCTGGAACAACACAAGATTCCGCGGTGAGTGTAATGGACATGTTTACCTATATGAAGCAGCTGCCCACGATGTCAGACATGACCTCCCTGGCAACTGATATAAAGAACAATATGTCAGGGGCTTTATTAGATCTCAAAGAGGACCTGAAGGGACTAGTATCCCGCATTGAGGAGGTTGAAAAAGCAGGAGATAACAGAGATGCAGCAATTGAAGAGCTGCAGCAGGCCTCGGTGGCGCATAACCTCCATCTGATAGAAACGAATAGGCATCTGGAAGATCTAGACAACAGGGGAAGAAGGCATAATATTAGGGTGAAGGGGATCCCTGAACCTGTGCAGCAAGAAGATATTCCATCTGCCTTATTATCCATCTTTAACAGCTTATTAGAGCGCCCCAAGGACTCCCCTATAGAACTAGATCGAGCCCATAGAGCATTAAAACCTCCCA
Source organism: Hyperolius riggenbachi (assembly GCF_040937935.1). Taxonomy (NCBI): domain Eukaryota; kingdom Metazoa; phylum Chordata; class Amphibia; order Anura; family Hyperoliidae; genus Hyperolius; species Hyperolius riggenbachi. The sequence goes on from NC_090648.1 coordinate 277,038,641, forward strand.
GGTCTGATTCAGACTCTCCTAGAGATGTTATATGCTGTGTCACTAACTACTCTCTCAAAGAAGAAATAATGGGTAAAGCCAGGGAACAGGACGGCATCATGTTCAATGACATTGAAATAAAGCTTTTCCAGGATTTGTCACATATCACCCTTAAGAATAGACGCTCACTTAAACCGCTACTGGCGGAACTCCGCCGAGCAGGGATTACTTACAAGTGGAAATTCCCCTTTGGCCTCGTGGCTACTCGTGACAGTCGCACTGCGGTAGTGCAGTATCCGGAAGATGTCCGGCGTTTCTGCGATACTTTGAACATTTCGGTGGTGGAGGTTCCTGACTTTTACGGAGAATTTCGTCTCCCTGTGGTCTTGGACCGTATGTATTCGGCTGGAGCACTAGTACCAGCAGGAGGTCCCTGGCCGAGGGTCCCTCCGAGAAGATCTCGTAATCTCCCTAAAAACTCTGGAAGATCATCAAGGGTGAAAATGCCACGTCGTAGAGACTACTCCCCCAGCCAGGATAGCAGAGATAGGTCCTCAGAGGACCCTGGGGAATAATCCTCATATTGAACCTTTATTTTTCTTACCCTGGCTTTCTTCATCAGGACTCCGATAACTGTGGCCTATATATGTAGGTTATCTGATAGCCAATGCAGCAAGATTATTGGCTAAATATGCTATTACGATATGATGTCTGTTATGATGTTTATTTTTGCGGCCTTAAAGAGACATCTCTCTTCCCCTAACGTAAAGTTTATAGAGGATAGACAGTTAACGACTCCGGTACATGAATGTTATATAGCTTACAGTCATATTTAATAGAGTGCTTTCATACTGCTGATAATTCTGACCTGGGCAAGCCCTTGCTTAGACATAAGCCTTCTCTATTCTCTATAAGGGATAAATGTACCAAGAGGGAAGAGGAGAGGGTATAGTTGTTGGAATTAAGAAGCTGTAAAAGAGATTTAGAATATATATAGACTAATACCTAGATTAACTACAGTCTGTGTTGGCTAGCAAATAGAAGCAACTACTTAACTATAGGCCCATAGTTAGTTACTTGGTTAGCGGATTAGCGCCCCATACACCTGGAGATAGTGTATACTGGGGGAGATCCAGTTGGAAGTCATTATGAGACGGGAGAGGAGCTCTATTGTTATGACTCGGTTTAATTTGCTTAGCTTGTACCTTCTATTTTGAGTACTATCTTTAATTTTTAAGATAAGCGTGTTACAAACTAAACCTGTTATTTCTCCGCTGTGTGCGACCCACTGCGCCCATAAGGGGATAATTATCTGTTTACCTACTTATTTTGATATCAGCCAACGTTTTCTACTACATAGACTAATATTAAAGAGAATCTGTATTGTTAAAATCACACAAAAGTAAACATACCAGTGCGTTAGGGGACAACTCCTATTACCCTCTGTCACAATTTCGCCGCTCCTCGCCGCATTAAAAGTGGTTAAAAACAGTTTTTAAAAGTTTGTTTATAAACAAAGAAAATGGCCACCAAAACAGGAAGTAGGATGATGTACAGTATGTCCACACATAGAAAATACATCCATACACAAGCAGGCTGTATTTTTTTTGCCTTTTGAATCTCAAGAGATCATTTGTGTGTTTCTTTCCCCCTGCATCTCTCATGCACTGAAGTTTCAGGCTGCTCTTTTCTTCCTGCAAACAGCTTTGCCCTTGTCTGTAATTCCTCACTATGTGAAAGCCCAGCCAGCTCAGAGGACGATTTATCCAGCTTGTAAAAGATAAGAGAGAAGAGAGAAGCTGCTCTAATCTAAATAACACACAGGCAGTGTGCATAGAGGGCCCTGGAAGGGGGAGTTCATAGCAGAACCACAACACTGAAGAACTTGGCAGCCTTCCAGACACAGGCTGACAAGTCTGACAAGAGAGAGATAAGTTGATTTATTACAGAGACTGTGATAGTACAAAGTGCTGCAGTAAGCCAGAACACATTAGAATAGCTTTTGGAACTTGTAGGATGATAAAAAACAGGATGCAATTTTTGTTACAGAGTCTCTTTAAGATACCTAATATCCCCAAATCTGTCCTATACAATCAAGGGTGATCCTTAGTTTTTAGGTCACCTTGGGACATTTACTCTATCTGGTGCCATACCGCTGGCACACTAATTTTGGTCAGGAGTTTCATTGGCTGTTGTCAACATGAGTGGAAGGACAGGTCCACGCAGGTCAGCGACCACATTACTACTGACCTCTTATAATGTAAAGGGTTTAAACTTACCCGAAAAGAGAAGCTCTTTGCTTAGAGAATTACACAAACACGGCTCGGAAATAGCCATGATTCAAGAAACACACTTTCGCAGAGACAAAATTCCTTTGTTGAGACATAGATCATACCCCCAGATCTACCATGCCACGAGCTTAGAAGGAAAAACTAAGGGCGTTACAACGCTGATCCATAAACGTTTGGGTTTTGAGCTTACAGATTCCATGAGAGATGAGGGAGGAAGGTTCTTGTTCCTGAAGGGAAAAATTCGGGGAGACTCGGTCACTATAGCAAATCTATACGCCCCCAATACACGCCAATCACAGTTTTTAGAAACGACTCTCCATACGCTTAGGGGCTTTACTGAAGGTCTCCTAATTTTAGGAGGCGACTTAAATGTCCCGTTGGAACCAAAACTTGACGCATCCAATGGCACATCATCCCTACCCTTTCAATCATTGAAAAAAATCCGAAATAGTCTCAACTCTCTGCAGTTACTGGACTCCTGGAGGATATCAAACCCCTCGGGTAGAGACTTTACCTTTTATTCAAGTTTGCACAAAAAATACACCAGGATTGACTATATTATGATTATGCAGAGAGACTTACACAGGTTAATCGATTCTGAGATAGGGACAATTACGATCTCAGACCACGCTCCAGTACACTCCAAGATCTTCTGGGGGCTAACATCTCCATCTCAATGGCTATGCAGATTAAACCCTACTTTATTATCTGATAAGCCTAAAATAGAAGCGATTAAAAAGGTTATTCTACAGTACTTTGAAACTAACAAAAATCCAGAGACAAACCCGATGATACTTTGGGAGGCCCATAAGCCTGTGGTGAGGGGAGTCTTGGTGAAATTGGGGGCGAAACTTAAAAGAGAAAGGGATGCAGGAATAGATGCCCAAACGCAGAGAGTTCAGAATCTACAGAGATTACACAAACAGTCCTTATCACCCACAGAACTAGAAGAGGTAAAGAGAGTCTGAAGCGAGAATAAATCTCGCTTCAGACCTCATAAATAGCAGGGGCACGTGTGCCCCTGCTAAAACGCCGCTATAGCGCGGCTTAACGGGGGTCCCTTCACCCCTAAATCCCCCTCGGTGCAGCGGGGGAGCGCTTCCTGGTTGGGGCAGGGCTAACCGCCGCAGCCCTGCCCCACGCGCGTCTGTCAGCGCGTATCTCCGCCTCTCCCCCGCCCCTCTCAGTCTTCCTTCACTGAGAGGGGCGGGGGAGAGGCGGCGATGCGCCGCTGACAGACGCGACTGGAGGCAGGGCTGCAGCCGTTAGCCCTGCCTCCAGGAAGCAATAAATCTGCGACCTTTCTACGACACTCTTTTGCGGGGGGTGGGTTGGGGGTGAAGGGACCCCCGTTTAGCCGCGGGATAGCGGCGTTTTAGCAGGGGCACACGTGCCCCTGCTATTTATGAGCTCTGAAGCGAGATTTATTCTCGCTTCAGAGTCTCTTTAAGAAAAGAACGAGAGCAGCTCTTAAAACTGCTCTACCATAGGGCCCAATGTACCTTTCTTAAAGGGAAAAAAACATTGTATGAAGAGGGCAACAAACCAGGAAAAATGCTAGCCAGATTACTTAGAAATAGACGAATTGAACTCCAGGTAACATTTATAGACCAAACCAAGACTTATAAGCTCCAAGAAATTGCTCAGCAATTTGCTCAATTCTATTCCAATCTCTATAATCTTCCTGAACCTTTGGACCATTCATTGAAACGGGATAGAATGACAGAATTCCTGAGCAAATTTGGTCTTCAAAAGCTTAAACAAGCAGACATTGAGACTTTAGAAGGTGACATAAGTGAGGATGAATTCTTCATGGCATGATGATGAAATAAATAGGACGAAGAAGATCATATGCGAAAGGAAAAGAGCATACCAAAATTTAAAATTAAAACTAAAACCAAAATATTTGATGGCTGACCTGCGAATGAGAGCCCATACCTGTCCATTCCCCCCCCCTCCCCCCTCTTCATGACATAACAATGAATAATATATGACCAAAACAAAAAACCAAAAACCAAAGCCTAAAACTGATTATGCTAAACTTCATCTACATTTGTTGTAATGTATATGTTATGTTATAAGTGCTAATTAAGTCATTAGACTAAATATGCTGTGTTATTGCATTGATACACCATATGCCTGTTACCAATGGCCGCCTTTATGGCCGCTCAATTTCTGTATTTGCTATTTTCTATATTGAAATAAATATTGTTTGAAAGAAAAAATAAATAACGCAGTATAAGGAACCTGCCTGCTCTTGGTGAAGTTTCTGCCGAGACCCGGGTGGAATCCGTCATTTCCAGGTCTCTGCACTTGTTCCCCGCTGATGATGTCATTGCTGAGACACAAACCGCACATTCTGATAGGCGAAGGATGCGTTCGCAATACACCCTCCGCAAATGTAAGTAATAGTCAGCTGACTCCGGTCAGCTGACAGCACGGTGTCAGGTGACGTTACAGCTGATACCTAGGTAGGCTGAACGCTGTGTGATTGGAGGTGCAGAGTGTAGCCGGCCACTGATTGGTTGAGAGTTGTATTTAAACCTGCAGAGTGCTCCCAGTCATCGCCTGTTATAAACATAGCTTTGGCTAGTTGCTGGGTGCGCACTTACTTGTTGATATTACTGGATCTTGACCTTTGGCTTGTATTGACGATTCTTATCTGCTGTGATTAAACCTAGCATTGATTCCTGGATAACCCTTGCCTGCTGCTTGGACCGACCTCTGCCTTGTTTCTTGGATAACCCTTGCCTACTGCCTGGACCGACCTCTGCCTTGTTTCTTGGATAACCCTTGCCTACTGCCTGGACCGACCTCTGCCTTGTTTCTTGGATAACCCTTGCCTACTGCCTGGACCGACCTCTGCCTTGTTTCTTGGAATAACCCTTGCCTACTGCCTGGACCGACCTCTGCCTTGTTTCTTGGAATAACCCTTGCCTGCTGCCTGGACTGACCATTGCTAAGTTACTGGACACTCTAAGTAAGCTTGAACTAATCCATGCATATTGAATAAGCTTGCATGTGAATCTCGCATGAACTCTCTCCTTGCCTGGAGCATTCACTGCCTATTGAATACGTTGCATGTGGACTTGCATGAACTCTCTTAAATCTGCCTGGATCCCTCACTGCCTGCTCCTCATACATCTGTCATTACTGGCAATCAATGCAGAGGGCCTCATCCTCCCGAATCAAGGTAAATGCCCTGTGTAATACTTATGAACGATCTGAACTGTGTTACTAGCCTTAGTGGGGTCCTAGCAGGTTGTTGTTCTCTCTACTTCAGTCTGTATGCCTTGCACGTTAAGACCTGGGAGTAACCGAAGTCAGGAGACATATTTAGTGTCGTGTTCAAGCGGGGCTTGTCTATAGGTGAAGACATGGGCCGAGCTCAGAGCTGCTGCACTAGATTGGGGCATAGAGACTGGTTGGGAACATAACCTGTCAGGCCTTACAGGCAGCTTCCATAGGTCTCACACCTCAGGTTCCTTTTATTTCACAATACAAGATGTGTACAGCATTCTCAGTTCAGCTGAGAATGTGGGATCTAGAGGGCATTTAAAATACTGTTGCAGAGAAAATAACATAATATGAACATTGTAGACTGGCTAAGAAATGGTGTTTACTAGCAGCTTAGGTTTCTATCACAGAGTTAGTTTACATGTGATATCCTTCAAGAAGAGTGCTTACTATATTTTACTCAATATACTTTCTACTTTAGTATCTGATGCAAGGGTAAGCTTGTAAGAGGGAGAATTACCATTGATTTCCTATAGTGGCTGGACATAAAACAGCATCAGTGACAGTGAAGAATAGGCTGTTCTGTAATATTCTTGCTGCTGCGTTACTATGAATATTGCATCCAGTGAGAAGGGTTAGCAGAGTTAGGGGTAGGAGAAATGAGGTGAGTCACTACGGAGTAATACCATGCAGACCAAAATGGAAGAGAGATCCTAAAGATAAAGTGTGCATAGGAGTGTTGTGTTCAAAAATATTAAACAGCTTTCTCTACATCAACATCAGACAATTTGAACATCACCAAACACTATTACATGCTACTATACACTCATACATGCTGCTGGCTATATGCACACGGTGCCTTTTGCCAGGCTGAATTTATAATTTTTACGTCCCTAGGCCAACTTTCTTGTGGCTTCCCTTCCATGTGCAGCACCCTCATCTAATCCTTGTGTAGCCCCCTCTTCCATGTCTAACCTTCATGTACAGCAGCCACTTCAGTTCTATACAGATCCTCTGAGCAGCAGCTCCCTATGTCCATATGTTGCTCCTTATTTGCAGCTTCCATATTCCATTTGCAACCTCTTCTTCCATATGTAGCAATCCCTGTACCCTGTCCAGCTGCTCCTTGGCCAGCTGCCACTGCTAGATCTGTGTCTTGCCATGTTGAATAAAATAATAAAGAGACACAGATACATAATAATATTAATAAATGTCCCCATACCTTTTTACCATAAGGTGTTAAAAATAAAAAAGTTAACGACCACACCATCAAAAAATATTTTAAACATTGTATTAAAGCGGAATGAAACCCAGCATTTTTTATTTGCTCTAATAGATTATTTACAGCATATTATATACAACCAGCATTTTCTTTTTTACTAGAACAGCATTCAAAGGGTTAAATACAGGCCTTAGAAGCTCCCCTGCAGGGAAAGCTGGACAATCCGAACTAGAGATTGTGTTTAATTGTATCAAATGTGGAATGTAAACAAACCTTTCTCTGACACTGCAGGCTCAGCTGAAGACAGTGAGACAATCAGAAAGCATCAGAAAAGATGAATAAAGCTGTTACACTTGGTGGTATATCGTCCACAGTCAGCACGTAGTGTATATCCTGACGTGAAGGAGGTACACACGCTAGCACAAGGAACCAGGATATCCCCAGTTTAGTGGAGGAGAGGACTGACTTCAACAAGAGATGTGGCGCACAGAGCAGGCGTAGATCCGAACAGCCACAAACAAACCTTCCACTATAGTGGCTCAGCGCAAGGTAGCGCTGAGCGCATAAACCAGAACTCAGAAGATCAGGACAGGTAACAGAATGAACGCTTGCTTAACTAGTCACTGCTTAAGTGACAAACGTCCATAACAAGACAGACTGGAATAACACAGCCAATGCGATTGCAGCGGTGGCGTGCCTCACAAGGACAGGACAGAATAGTCGGGAAATAGAGTCAAGAAGGCAGACGTAATAACACACAAATATACAATAGGTATGATTTCCTAGCGTATTATGATTACAGCTATCAATGACCTACAACCGACTAATTGACATATGTATATATCAGCGATAAACCGATATATGACATAAGCAAGGAACACTGACTAAGAACTGGAGCAGGACTAGGAACAGGACTGAACTAGCTAAGCACGGGTGATCACGATACGCACAACCTACCAAAACGTGCTGGAAACTAACTGACTGAACACAAGATATAAACAGTTCGAGTACGTATATATCAGCGACACTGATGTATTAACGTAACACGAACACAAAGCAAATAACAAACGTGCTAGTATGCGTATATATTGGTGATGAACCGATATATGACGCAAGACAAGCAAAGAAACAACTTCTGATAACAAGAGCAGAACTAGGAGGACTTGCTGACCCATTCGCAGGAGTCAGCGCAGTCCACACGGACTATGAACGAGTTGGGGCTCGGACAGAGTAACAGACTGAATCTGAGACTATGATAGCCCATGGAGCACTGCAGGAAGCAGTCCTTTATACTGAGGTCATCCAATGGGAGCAAACATGCAGATTCCCACACAGGTGAATGGTAATCAATCACAGGCTAACAGCAGGAAAGAGCAGACAATGATATGCAGCCTACAAGAAAGGGATTGCAGCTCCATTGCAACAGACAATGTTTGTTTTCACAAAAGCATATTAACCTGTCATTAACTTCAGAGCGACTGCAGATGGAATCAACGCTCAGTGTAAGAGCACGCAAAACTATGCGAGCAAATGCACGCAAAGAAATCAAAAACTGCTTGTCTTCAGTAAAACTGCAGCCAGCAGTACATGTTGCAAAAGTGATCATAACAGTACCCCCCCCCCCCCCCCCTTTAAAGGCGGCTTCCAGACGTCTTTCAAAACTGACATTCCCAGTAAAACAATCTGACTGATAAATCATGATGGCCTGGACAGCCCGACAAGACCAATTTCCAGAATCAGTCACTACAAGACTGAACCCATCAGGACCAGAACCTACAGAACCATGCCCATCAGTACTACAAGCCTCAGTGTAATACCCATCAGAACCGCAATTTCCAGGAAAAAAACCCTCGAAACTCTGAGCGATACCCATCGCCTTCCAGGGACTGTCCAAAAATGCCAAACCCTTTGCAATGCCCACCGGAACTGTCTTTACCAACACAATACCCACTGTTGAACCAGTCCAAGGTACCAGCACAAGTCTCCTTAGAGATCTCTCAGAACACTTTGAAGTTCCATAGAGATCCAAAAAAGGTTAGAACGCCCTTTAGGTTCACATGGAGAACTATCAAGAACCCCTATGGAACCCAGGGCAACTCCAGAGTCAGGGTCACAAGGACAAATATCAAGATCAGGGCTTTCAGGAACCATCTCTGGGCATGCAGGCAGACTGGCAACATCAGAACATGTCTCCACTAAGGAAGCATCTGAGCACACCAACACCTTAGACACACTTGGGCATTCTGGCACATGGAGCACATCTGGGCACACTGGCACAAGAGAAACTTCTGGGCATGTCAAGGAACTGTGAACCTCAGAGTCAGTCAAGATAGGACCGAAACCAGGACTGGGCAAAAAAAAAAAATCATCATGACTAGACTTCACAGCTACTGGATTCTCACTAAAGAATGCAGGATCAGACTTAGATGTCACTGATTCTAGCAAGGTTATTAACAAATCATGTTCAGGGGCATTTACAAGACAAGACAAATCTTGTATGCACCGAACTAGACAGGGTTTCCATAACTTCTTCTGGACTAGACAGAGACTCATCTAAAACACTGGATTGGAGCTCATGAAGGGCTGCAAAACAAGTCAGTATTGCAGCAACCCCCAATGAACCCCCAATGAACTAGGTAAAACTGAGGAACTCACTGGACAGGAAGGGGACTCTGGAACTTTGCCACACCGGCCAAAGAACCAGAATTTTCCAGGATACAGGGCTGGGTTTCAGGAACACTCATTAACCCGGACTGAAATTCTGAGATTTCTGTTATTTTTCCAGGGAGTCAGAATTATCCATGTTACAGGGCAATACTTCTAAAACATTCAGAGGACAGGGCTGAAGTTCCCTGGCTACTGTGATATCAGAGAGAGACTCAACATCATTAGCAAAATCAGACTGTGTACAGGGCAAGGTGTCTAAAACGCTTGCTGACAAGGACAATGCTTCAATGGCTTCCGCTTCACTAAGCAGAGATTCATCAAGTTTTACTAGAGCAGACTGTAATTCCAAAACAGCTGCTAAACAAGTGAATATTACTGTAACCCCCACTGAAGTAAGCAGAGCCTCTGAGTCTTCTGCTCGAGATCTTGAAGCATCTGCAATACTGAGTGAAGCATAAGACTCTGTAATTCCAGCTTCACTGGACAGAATCACTGAACAGTCCCTATTGCAGGGCAGAAGCACCTGCTGGACAGCATAATGATTCTGTGAGCTGGGTTTCATTGGAAAGAATTGAACAATTCATGGTACAGGGCAAATTCACAGAAATGTTTTCTGAACAAGGCAATAATTCTGTGTTTTTAGGTTCACATGATAGAAGCTCAGAACCATTCGTGGAACTAGAGCAAGGTAGAGAAACAGGAGGATCAGGACACAGGGCTTGTGAATCTGAACCATCGTTTTTCAACTGTGAGATTGGAAAATTCAGATGCTGGGGTTCTAAGGCTACCAAACATGATTGCTGAGACTCAGGAACTGATGTAGTGCATCTATTGGTATCTGCTGGATCAGACAGGAATTGAACTTTATCAACACAGGTAAATTCTACAGAAGTGTTTGCTGAGGCAGGCAATAATTCTTTGAGTATGTACAGAAGGATCCGCAACCAAGCAGAGGTGGAAACGCTGTTTTTTTATTCAAAAATGCCACATGACAGATGCAATAAAATCACAAGGTTCAACAGACGCGTGTCGGGCTTACAATCTGCCCTTAGTCATAGTTAAAAAACTATGACTAAGGGCAGATTGTAAGCCCGACACGCGTCAGTTGAACCTTGTGATTTTATTGCATCTGTCATGTGGCATTGTTTAATAAAAAAACAGCGTTTCCACCTCTGCTTGGTTGCGGATCCTTCTGTACATACTTATGGATTGGCCTGGCTTCCCAGATCCTGCACCCTTTGGTTGAACTGACAGGGGGTCTGAGCGTTTCTGCCTTCCTGGATTTCAATAATTCTTTGATTTCTGTTTCACTGAACAAAGACTCATGAGTACTGGCTAGACTGGACTCAGAAGTCAGCAGGACCTCTGGATCCTCTGCTGAGAAATTTGTGCAGGGCAAGGTTAAGAAAGTATCAGTAGCTTCTGTCTTACTGGGAAGTAACACTGAGTTATCCATGGTACAGGGTGGAATTACCAGAACATTTACTGGACAAAGCAGGGATTCAGGAACTTCAATTTCACACAAAAGGAGCTCTGAATCACTCGCTGAATCAGCCAAAGGTGCTGAAGCAGGCAGGTCAGAACGCCAAATTTGCGAATCCGGAGTCAAGTTCAATTGTGAGACTGAAGAACTCAGAGACAAGAGGTTCTGAGGTCACCGGACTAGATTGCGGAGTCTCAGGAACTGAGGAGGTGGAACAATCTCCAACTGACAGTGTGTTTTCCCTGGTATCAACTGATTGAATCGCATAAAAATCATCCAAAATCATTTCCCACACATCGATCAATGGAGCCACAAAGTCATACCCACACACACCAGTTTTTATTAGGTTATAGGCAGACTTAATGCATGCATTCAATACTAATTCACTTTTAGCACTGAAGAACTGACAGAATGAACTTGAATCACTGTTCAATTCATAGATTAGAGTTTCAATCTCCCATTTCTCAAATGGAGGATCCCATGCACACTTGACAGCTGAACATTCAGGCTGATCACAGTTCACAGGTGTGGTTGTGGCAGGAACATGTATTGGGTTATTTAGTGTAACGATTGCAGAATTGTTTTTGTGGTCAGCACACAAGATGCGCACTGACACAACGAAAACCCTCCACAAGCGTATGAAGGGGGGAACCCAGCTTTGGTGCAAGCACAAGTAGAGGGCAATTCCCACCGGCAGATGGCGCTGTGGAGTGCAGACGAGTACAACCGCTGCACGGCCACAGATGCCAGATGGGGATTGTACAGATCAAGACAATGCGAGGCTGAACAGCACTTAAAGAGAAAGAGCACAGGTACAGGATGAATGTGTGTTCACCAATCTAGTCGCGACCCTGCGACGGTGAACACACATCAGCAGAAACAAAAAGTAGGAACGCAATCGCGAGAGAGGCGATTGCCAGAGGTGACACAAGGCTTAAGCAAGACAGGGCATGAAAGTAGCAAAGGCACAGCAAACGACAATGAGAAGTAACGAAAATAACAAACGCTAACTAAGCGCGAACACTGCACTCATTCGCAACAGCAAACGCGTTTACAGCGCGGTCTCCGCGTGTTACGCACAACAGAGACAAGCACGCCTAACTAACCACCGACAGACAAACATGAAACAAAGAACGCGAGCGATTGCTTAGCGATTACCTCACCTAGCCTACAGCAAGCGTTCGTATCAGACAAGACAGACAAATGGAAAACAGGAATACGAGAGGAAAGATCCACTGCTCTTTCTGTCAGAGCGAGTGCGATCTAAGCTCAGGAACAAGAAAACAGATCAGAAGGATCCACAGCGCTAGCGCAAGACTAGTGCGATCCAGACAAGACAGAACAGAAGGATCCACAGCACTACCGCTAGAGGCTAGTGTGATCCAGAAAGACAGAACAGAAGGATCCACAGCACTAGCGCAAGGCCAGTGCGATCCAGGCAAGACAGAACAGATGAGGTAGCTAGGAGCAACCGCTGCTCCAGCTTACACTCCAGAATACAGATCAGAAGGACCCACTGCCACTACCGCTAGAGGCTTGTGCGATCCAAGCAAGACAGAACAGAAGGGACTACCGGTAGCAACCGCTGCTCCGCTTAGCACCCAGACAAACAGAACGATTTCCTGTCGACCACCGCTGGGACAGGACAATCGCAACAGACAGACAAAACAGATATACAATCTAACTGCACTAGGTAAACTGCCTAGTGCAGTCCCAGGAATTACTCTAAGATAACTTTGACAAGATATAGCATCGTTGACACTCTAGGAGTGTTTCAAACCCTGAAGGAGAAATGACCAGCAAAGCATTCTGGGAAAAACATGGCTTATATAGTGCCAGTCATCACAGGAGGCAGGTAGGGGATTTGCATAACGAATGTATGCAAATTCCTCAACAGCAGAACAGATCAGAAACTTGCAAAGGAAAGACAGGTCTCTCTTCCAGAGACCTGCAGCCCACAGACTAGAGGAATGGTCAAACAGCTGTCTGCCTGTGCAGCCAGCTGAGCGGATCCTTACAGTTTTTAATCTTGGTGGTGGGCTGCTTCACTTCACTGCTGGGAATTGTGAGCACTAATTATATTACATTGCTGTTTGTATATTGTTTTTTGCTGCTGCAATATCTGGTGGATTGTCTGTGTGGTTCATCTGATATTAAACAGCAAGTGTCAGTTTTTAAAAGTACAATTTTTTTTTCTTTTCCCTCTAGTTTGTTTTGCAGCAGGCAATTGGCTAGGGGGAGGGACTAGCTGCAACACAGGTGTTAAATTAAACAGGAAGTGTAGGCCAAACCTTTAATCTTGGTGGTGGGCTGCTTCACTTCACTGCTGGGAATTGTGAGCACTAATTATATTACATTGCTGTTTGTATATTGTTTTTTGCTGCTGCAATATCTGGTGGATTGTCTGTGTGGTTCATCTGATATTAAACAGCAAGTGTCAGTTTTTAAAAGTACAATTTTTTTTTCTTTTCCCTCTAGTTTGTTTTGCAGCAGGCAATTGGCTAGGGGGAGGGACTAGCTGCAACACAGGTGTTAAATTAAACAGGAAGTGTAGGCCAAACCTTTAATCTTGGTGGTGGGCTGCTTCACTTCACTGCTGGGAATTGTGAGCACTAATTATATTACATTGCTGTTTGTATATTGTTTTTTGCTGCTGCAATATCTGGTGGATTGTCTGTGTGGTTCATCTGATATTAAACAGCAAGTGTCAGTTTTTAAAAGTACAATTTTTTTTTTCTTTTCCCTCTAGTTTGTTTTGCAGCAGGCAATTGGCTAGGGGGAGGGACTAGCAGCAACAGGAGGTATTTGGTCAGCTTCAGGACTCAGTACTGAGCTTGCTCAGTCTGTGGCTTGCTCACTAAGAGGCTGCGACACAAGTGGCATAGGCGTTAAAAACAGGCGTTACAACACAGGCACAAAGAGAGTGGTGAGAGGAAGTAGGTAAGGACAAAAAAAAAAAAAAAAAAAAGAAAAAAAAAAAAAAAAAACTTCAATCAATATTGTGGTTTTTTGCATTGGTTAGAATGTGCTAGGCACGTTGTGGTGTAGTCTTTAAATTTTGAGGACTCCACCCCAACTTCACTCACTCTACCTCCACCCCTCCCGCCCCTCCTCCTCCCCCTCCTCCCCCCTCCCCCTCCTCCCCTCCCCCCCACCACCTCTTCACTCACTCCCCAACTTCACTTACTCTCCCTTTCCTCCTCCCCAGCTACACTCACTCTCCCATTTCATCTTTTACCACCACAGTTTACTTTAAATAATTTTTCCCCACACAAAAGTCATCATGTTGGACTATGCTGTACAGTGTACATCCTGCAACATGTATGCATACCTTGATCAGCGGATTGAGGGTGTTTACTGTTGCCCTGGGTGTGTGCGTGTTGCTCAGTTAGAGGCGGAAGTCGCAGAGCTAAATAAGCATCTCGCAACACTGAGAAGCATACACAACATGGAGAAGAGCTTGGATCTCACGATCCAGACACTGGATGGAACCGTTGAAGATGAGGAGGGTGGAGTACAGCCGGACCAAGAAGCAGAGGCAGCCGCTAGTTGGGTCACAGTTAGAAGGGGTAGGGGAAAAAGTGGCAGGGAGGCTAGTCCCGAGTTGTCCCTCACTAATAAGTATGCTTGTTTGCGTAATATTGGGGAGGATGATTCAGGAGTAGCAATGCTGCAGCAGGATGTGCTCCTTAGCAACCAAGGGGCAGACTGCTGTAACGAGAAAGGGAATAGGAGTGCAGCTAAGGCTAGACAGGTACTGGTGGTAGGGGATTCAATTATTAGGCGCACAGATAGGGTAATCTGTCGAAGAAACCGCGAATGCCGTACAGTCTGTTGCCTCCCGGGTGCTCGGGTTCGGCATGTAGCGGAAAGAATTGACAGATTACTGGGTGGGGCTGGGGAAGACCCGGCTGTCATGGTACACATTGGCACCAATGACAAAGTTAGTGGGAGATGGAAGGTCCTCAAAAATGATTTTCAGGTACTTGGAGATAAACTTAAAGCAAGGACCTCCAAGGTGGTGTTTTCTGAAATACTGCCAGTGCCACGTGCTACATCTGAGAGACAGAGGGAGCTTAGGGAGTTAAATAAGTGGCTGAGAAATTGGTGTAGGAAGGAAGGGTTTGGGTTCCTGGAGAACTGGGCAGACTTTGCAGTCGGCTACAGGTTCTACAGCAGGGATGGGCTGCACCTTAATGGGGAGGGTGCAGCTGCATTGGGGGAGAAGATGGCTAAACGGTTGGAGGAGATTTTAAACTAGGATCTGGGGGGAGGCGGGAGGATAAAGTCTCAATACATAGACAAGATGAGGTAAAAAGACAGTGGGAACCTATCATTATGGAGGGTGGAGAGGGGGGTGGGGACAGTGTAAAGATTAAGGAGGTTGGTAAAAATTCAAGTAGCCAATTTCATGTAAACAAAATTGGTAAATGTGGTGGTAAAAATACAAAGTGCATGGTAACCAATGCTCGGAGCCTTGCAAATAAAATAGACGAACTAGAGTTCATTCTGAATGACAAAGGCTATGACATTGTGGGAATAACCGAGACATGGATGGATGAAAGCCATGACTGGATAGCTAATTTAAAAGGATACAATGTGTTTAGGAGGGATAGAACAGGGAAAAAAGGTGGAGGGGTTTGTCTCTTTGTTAAGAATTCTCTTACAGCTGTCCTCAACGATGAGATGGAGGAAGATTGCGAAGATGTGGAGTCCGTTTGGGTAAATATTCATGGTGGAAATAAAAGTTGCCAATTGCTTATTGGGGTATGCTACAGGCCACCTCTTATTAATGAAGCTGCAGAACTGCGATTACTACAGCAGATTGAAAAAGCTGCAGGTAAAAATGAGGTCATAATTATGGGCGACTTCAACTTTCCAGACATTGACTGGAGTATTGAGGCTACCCATTCTGGTAAAAGCAGCAGATTTCTGGCAGCACTACAGGACAATTACTTGACTCAAATGGTAACTGAACCAACTAGGGGGAATGCGTTACTGGATCTGATCATTTCTAATAGACCAGATAATGTATCAAATGTGCAGGTTCAAGAACATTTGGGAAATAGTGATCACAACATGATAACGTTTGAGCTGGTGACTGATAGGCCACGGGGCAGCGGGACCACTAAAACTATGAACTTTAGAAAAGCAAAGTTCACTCAAATTAGGCAGGCACTAAGTTTGGTGAACTGGGATAATGTACTACAAGGGGAAGACACTGAAGGGAAATGGCAAGCTTTTAAACTTATACTCAATCAATACTGTAGTATGTATATCCCATATGGAAACAAAATGTCTAGGAATAAAAAAAGGCCTCTATGGATGAATAGAAAGGTTAAAGATAAAATGAAGAGGAAAAAGAATGCCTATAAGGTCTTAAAACAGGAGGGGACAGAGGCTGCACTAAGCAATTATAAGGAGTGCAATAAAAATTGTAAAAAAGAAATTAGGCAGGCAAAGATTGAAGCTGAAAAACAAATCGCTAAGGATATCAAATCTAACCCAAAAAAGTTTTACAAGTACATTAACTCTAAAAAAAGAAAGGTTGACTGTATAGGACTCCTAAAGGATGAGGATGGGAACTCAATGGTGGATGACCAAGGTAAGGCAGAGTTATTAAATGCTTTCTTTGCTTCTGTCTTCACAAAAGAAACAGCACTGTTGCAAACTACAGAGGCGGAAGAGTCTCAATCTTCTAACTGTAATATTAAATACTTAACGCAGGAAGAAGTGAAGGCAAGACTAAATAAATTAAAAATAGACAAGGCACCTGGCCCGGATGGCATGCATCCTCGGGTCCTAAGGGAATTAAGTTCAGTTATAGATAAACCCCTTTATCTTATCTTTTGTGACTCTCTTGCAACTGGCAGAGTCCCAGTGGATTGGCGTACAGCCCACGTTTTCCCATTATTTAAGAAGGGCAAAAAATCTGATCCAGGAAATTATAGACCTGTAAGTTTAACATCAGTTGTATGCAAACTATTTGAGGGGTTACTAAGAGATACTATACATGACTTCATAGTAGAAAATAATCTTATTTCTCAGCATCAACATGGGTTTACTAAAGACAGGTCCTGTTTGACTAACATGCTCAGCTTTTATGAGGTAGTGAATGCTAATATGGATATTGGGAATGCTGTAGATGTGATATACTTGGACTTTGCAAAGGCCTTCGACACTGTTCCCCACAAAAGTCTGGTGCAAAAGTTGAGGATGCAAGGACTGGGGAAGAGTCTGTGTTCATGGATAGGGAACTGGCTAATGGACAGAAAACAAAGAGTTGTGGTCAATGGATCATACTCAAAATGGCAGACTGTTAGCAGTGGGGTCCCACAGGGGTCTGTTCTGGGTCCAGTGCTCTTCAATTTATTTATTAATGACCTAGTAGATGCAGTAGTGAGCAATGTTGCTATTTTTGCAGATGATACAAAATTGTGCAGAATCATTAACTCTCAGGAAGATAGTGTCATATTGCAACAGGATCTGGATAGGATGGCTATATGGGCACATACATGGCAGATGAAATTCAATGTTGACAAATGTAAGGTCATGCATTTTGGACGTACTAATGGTCTAGCACCATACAAAATAAATGGGATACAGTTGGGGACATCAAACTTGGAGAAGGACTTAGGAGTACTCATTGACAACAAGTTAAATAATCGTACTCAATGCCAAGCAGCTGCAGCTAAAGCTAACAAAATTTTGGGATGCATTAAAAGGGAAATAAAAACTCGAGATGCTAGCATAATATTGCCCCTGTTTAACTCTCTAGTAAGGCCACATCTGGAATATGGAATTCAGTTCTGGGCACCACATTACAAAAAAGATATTGCAGTTTTAGAGCAGGTGCAGAGACGAGCAACAAAATTGATGCGTGGGATGGAAGGTCTCACTTATCGAGAAAGGTTAGATAAACTGGGTTTATTTAGTCTAGAGAAAAGACGCCTTAGAGGGGATCTAATTAACATGTATAAATACATCAGAGGGCAATATAATACCTTGGCGGATGAGCTTTTTGTCCCTAGGCCTTCTCAAAGGACTAGAGGACATGATCTGCGCATGGAGGAAAAATGTTTTAGCCATTTATTTAGGAAAGGGTTCTTTACAGTAAGAGTGATTAAGATGTGGAATGCATTGCCACAGGAAGTCGTTATGGCAAACTCTATACCTGCATTTAAAGGGGGCTTAGATGCTTTCCTTGCGTTGAAAGACATCCATGGCTACAATTACTAGGTAATGCCTAATGATGTTGATCCAGGGATTTTATCTGATTGCCATCTGGAGTCGGGAAGGAATTTTTCCCTTTAGGGGCTAATTGGACCATGCCTTGTAAGGGTTTTTTCGCCTTCCTCTGGATCAACAGGGATATGTGAGGGAGCAGGCTGGTGTTGTACTTTATACTGGTTGAACTCGATGGACGTATGTCTTTTTTCAACCAAAATAACTATGTAACTATGTAACTATTTAGCAGGCGATTGGCAGATTTCTTATTCCTAAAGGTGCATACACACATCAGACTATAGTCTTTGGAAACTGAAAGATCACAGACCAATCTTACCACCCTTTATGTAGTATGAGAGCCATACTCTACACAGTCTATTCTATGGAGCTGAACTCCCCCATCAGAAAAAAAAATCTTTGCAAGATGCTGCACACACATATGCTGCACACACTCAAAAGATCTGTAGCTGCAAAAGATCTGTTCCTGCCAAAAATTAATTCCTGCAAATTGCAATGATAGTCTATGAGATCTGCAGATCATCATACACACATGATTTAACTGACATTCATCTGCAGATCAGATCCATCAGGATGGATTTTCAGATCTGCGGATGATTGCTTGATCTGCAGATGAATGTCAGTTAAATCATGTGTGTATGATGATCTGCAGATCCCATAGACTATCATTGCATTTTGCAGGAATGGATCTTTGGCAGGAACAGATCTTTTGTAGCTACAGATCTTTTGAGTGTGTACAGCATCTGTGTATGCAGCATCTTGCAAAGATTTCTATCTGATGGGGTGTTCAGCTCCATAGAAAAGACTGTGTAGAGTATGTCTCTCATACTACATGAAGGGTGGTAAGATTGGTCTGTGATCTTTCATTTTCCAAAGACTATAGTCTGATGTGTGTATGAGCCTTAAGAATCTCCAAAACCTGTAACAAGTGTTGAACTGTAGTATATGCAAATTTCCCTTGCTTCACGAATAAGTTGATTTGCTCAATACTCTATAATAGGTCTTCACAATCCACACAATGGGGATTGGTAATGGGGCTATCATAATGTTATGCTTGGTGGTATATCCTCCACAGTCAGCACGTAGTGTATATCCTGACGTGAAGGAGGTACAAACGCTAGCACAAGGAACCAGGATATCCCCAGTTTAGTGGAGGAGAGGACTGACTTCAACAGGAGATGTGGCGCACAGCGCAGGCGTAGATCCGAACAGCCACAAACAAACCTTCCACTATAGTGGCTCAGCGCAAGGTAGTGCCGAGCGCATAAACCAGAACTCAGAAGATCAGGACAGGTAACAGAATGAACGCTTGCTGAACTAGTCACTGCTTAAGTGACTGCAAGCGTCCATAACAGACTGGAATGAGGCAGCCAATGCGATAGCAGCGGTGGCGTGCCTCACAAGGACAGGGCAGAATAGTCAGGAAATAGAGTCAAGAAGGCAGACGTAATAACACACAAATATACAATAGGTATGATTTCCTAGCGTATTACGATTACAGCTATCAATGAACTACAAACAACTAATTGACATATGTATACATTGACGATAAACCGATATATGACATAAGCAAGGAACACTGACTAAGAACTGGAGCAGGACTAGGAACAGGACTGAACTAGCTAAGCACGAGTGATCACGATACGCGCAACCTACCAAAACATGCTGGAAACTAACTGACTAAACATAGGATATAAACAGTTCGAGTACGTATATCAGCGACACTGATGTATTAACGTAACACGAATACAAAGCAAATAACAAACGTGCTAGTATGCGTATATATTGGCGATGAACCGATATATGATGCAAGACCAGCAAAGAAACAACTTCTGATAACAAGAGCAGAACTAGGAGGACTCGCTGACCCCTTAGCAGGAGTCAGCGCAGTCCACACGGACTAGGAACGAGGTGGGGGCCAGACAGAGTAACAGACTGAATCTGAGACTATGATAGCCCATGGAGCACTGCAGGAAGCAGTCCTTTATACTGAGGTCATCCAATGGGAGCAAACATGCAGATTCCCACACAGGTGAATGGTAATCAATCACAGGCTGACAGCAGGAAAGAGCAGACAATGATATGCAGCCTGCAAGAAAGGGATTGCAGCTCCATTGCAACAGACAATGTTTGTTTTCACAAAAGCATATTAACCTGTCATTAACTTCAGAGCGACTGCAGATGGAATCAACGCTCAGTATAAGTGCACGCAAAACTATGCGAGCAAATGCACGCAAAGAAATCAAAACTGTTTGTCTTCAGTAAAACTGCAGCCAGCAGTACATGTTGCAAAAGTGATCATAACAAAAGCAGTTATGAATAAAATGCAAAGTCAGCTTTCAGAGCAAAAAAAGTATACTTATACGTACATACTTTGTATGTACGTATAATTTCTAAATGAATAATAATACTTATGCACAAAAGCAAATATGATAACCGTATGGCATATAAAAAGTAGGAAAACATGTTTTTATTGAATATTATGTCAGGGTTTTATACCGCTTTAAAACCCACCATCATACACGTAATGCATTTTTATTTTCCATCATTTTGTGTTCATTACTTTATTTTTTTCTGTGGGTCTTCTGTCTTGGTTGCAGAATGCCATCTTGTCATATGCAGTCTTCGCTTAGGCCCAGTGCACACCAAAACCACTAGCAGATTGTCAAAACGCTAGCGGTTTTGGGAGCAGAGAGCAGATATTTGGCCGGGTGCACACCAAGCGGATTTTGTATGCGATCCACCAGCCGCATCAGCCAGTGAAAACGCTTGGCTATTGTATTTCAATGTGTGGTGCACACCGGCGGTTTGAGGTTTTTTAGCAAACCGCAAACGCGCAGCAGGAGGCGCGTTTGCGGTTTGGCAAAAACCTCAAACCGCCGGTGTGCACCATCCCATTGCAATACATTAGCCAAGCATTTTTCCAGGCGGATGCGGCCGGCGGATCGCTCCAAAAACCGCTTGGTGTGCACTGGGCCGTACTCAGTTTTTACATATATTCATTTTTCCATTGGGGCTTTGGATTTGTCTGGCCCAATGCCAATCATCTCTGGCAACTGGAAATAAACTCCAGAGGGAAACTTGAATTTCCTGCTATTTGGTTGCCACCTGAGTAAGGTGGCAAAGCCGGAATGGCAAAATAGACCCCACCACACTATTAGTTCAATCTCTTGCTGAACACTGAAAGTGAAGAAAAATACCTCTTTAAGGGCTGATGCACACCGAAGGGCTTTTTCAGCGTTTCTGCAGCTGCTTGCGGCTGCGGATACGCTTGGTCAATGTATCTCAATGGGGTGGTTCACACCAGAGCGGGAGGCGTTTTGCAGAAACGCATACTCCCGGGGTGAGGCATTTTTTGGATTGTGGATGCGTTTCTGCCTCAATGTTAAGTATAGGAAAAACGCAAACCGCTCTGAAAAACGGCAGTTCAGAGTGGTTTTGCAGGCGTTTTTGTTACAGAAGCTGTTCAGTAACAGCTTTACTGTAACAATATCTGAAATCTACTACACCAAAAACGCTTTACAAAACCGCAAAATGCTAGCTGAAACGCTACCGAAAAATAACAAAAAGCGTTTCAAAACCTGCTAGCATTTTGCGGATCTGCTAGCGGGTTTTGGTGTGCACCAGGCCTAATATTGAGGAAATCATGTACATTTGCTGCCAAAGTTTTTCATTGGTCCAGAGGTATGGACTAATGGAAAGTTTAGGAGGCAAATTTAGATATGCTGATTATGGGGCATCTGGTCAGTGTGTGCCTGTCAAAAAGGGGTGAGGGTGGTAGGGTAGTGTTCTGCAATCACAAAAGAATTAATGCAGATGAAGAACAGAAGAAACACATGAGTATTACAAGTCTGGATTTTAATCAAATACTTTACAACTCAGATGTGTTTCATTACAATGTTTCACTCAATGTACCGCAGATTTTTTTTTGGGTTGAAACATTTCATGGTAAATATATCAGAGGCCTTTTTACCTATTTAACTGGGTGATACTGGCTATTTGGTTGCCACATAAGTAAGGTGGCAAAGCCAGAATGGCAACAAAGACCCCACCTTCAACGTCCACTATTAGTTCAACCTCCTGTTGAACACTGAAAGTGGGAAAACATGCCTTGTGGGGGCAGGAGAGTGGGGGGTTGGTCAGGGTGCAAAGCCCCACACTTGCTAGCTCTTTCTTCATGGCCACCTGAACTGCATGGTAGATACAGAATAAGGCCTGGTGCACACCAAAACCTGCTAGCAGATCCGCAAAATGCTAGCAGATTTTGAAACGCTTTTTCTTCTTTTTCTGTAGCGTTTCAGCTAGCGTTTTGCGGTTTTGTCTAGCGGTTTTGGTGTAGTAGATTTCCTGTATTGTTACAGTAAAGCTGTTACTGAACAGCTACTGTAACAAAAAACGCCTGGCAAACCGCTCTGAAGTGCCGTTTTTCAGAGCGGTTTGCGTTTTTCCTATACTTAACATTGAGGCAGAAACGCATCCACAATCCAAAAAATGCCTCACCCCGGGAGTATGCGTTTCTGCAAAATGCCTCCCGCTCTGGTGTGCACCACCCCATTGAGATACATTGACCAAGCAGATCCGCAGCCGCAAGTGGATCTGAAAACGCCCAAAAAGCCGCTCGGTGTGCACCAGCCCTTAAAGAGGCTTATGTTGGAGGCAAACTGATAAACTGTTTTATTAAAATAAAAATAAATATATTTTGTTTTCATATTGACACGCTGTGTACAGTATGTGGGCATGCATGTACATAGTGTTACAAAGAAGTATTAGCAGAGATTTGCACTGGATGCGGCAGCACACGGTTTCCTGGGAAGTAGGACAGACCAGTAGGAGGTAACCCACTGGCATATACTGCGGGCAAACAGAACAGCCATACGGGCGTAACAATAGGGGATGCAGCCCATGCTCTCGCAGGGGGGCCCAGGCCTCCCCCCCCCCCCCCCCGGGCCCGCTCAGGACAGTTTTTTGGGGGCTGGAGGGGTCGCAGCATTAGGGGAGAACTTGGTGGCACAACGGTGGGGAGGGGGGATGGTCCCCGCTTCCTCACCTCGGGCTCTTCCCTCTGCGCTCCCCTCCAGCATTGAATAAAGTGTATGCAGGAAGCGAGGCAGCGGCAGATACATACCTTCCGTGCGCTCCAGTGCGGATGTTTCTCCCTCTAGTGTCTGACGCGACTTCCTGTTTATACAGGAAGTCGCGTCAGAAGCTAGAGAGAGGAACATCCGTGGAACGCACGGAAGGTATGTATCTGCCGCTGCCCCGCCGCCTGCATACACTTTATTCAATGCTGGAGGGGAGAGCCAGAGGTGAAGGAGGGGGGGGGTCGGACCGTCCCCACTGACGTGCCACCAAGCTCTCCTCTCATGCTGCGACCCCTCCAGCCCCCCAAAAACTGTCCTGAGCAGGCCCCAGGGGGGAGGGGGGCCACTCAGAATTTCTGCAGGGGGGCCTGGCAATTCCTAGTTACGCCCCATTGACTGAATTTTTTTCAAGTGGCAGATTGCAGATGGACAGTTATCCAGCATCAGCAAATGACTATGCTTCAGTAATCTGTCACTCGGTGTGATCAAATATGATTGCTTCAGGTGACAAAAGTCTGTTTGGACAGGCAGGTACTCAAAGTTGAAAGCAATGGGCACATCCAGTATAAAAAAGCCTTTATTGGAAAAATTGTTAAAAACTTGTATGCAAAAAATACAACAGCTACAGTTGCTGGGAGAGCAAGAGGGGGACAAGCATCTACAAGATGTCGACAGCTGTTTCGCACTCCTCAAACGAGTGCTTCCTCAGGACAAATGAGCCCCCCCTATGTCACCCCTTAAATACCTCATTTTCCAGGTGGACCAGCGGAGGGAGGAGGACGTCAGACAGAGCGCACCCATCATCGCCGCTTACTGCACTTCCGGGACGCCAACTGCATTCCACAAGCCGGAAGGAGCGGGCCGGAAGCGGTCATCCGTTTTGCTGGACCAATCGGGAGCGAGCGCCGCCGGCGCTACGTCCCCTCATTTACGTGGGCAGTCTAACCAATGGGAGTCCAACCCCTCATGTGACCCTGGAAGAGGTTTACCACGCCCAACACCCACTTCGAGTGTATGGGCGTAGATACGCCCTCATTGGGGAAAATAAAACACACTAGCGTCCCTGACAACAAGGGTACAGTTACACAGGTTGACAGCGATGGCTGTCTCTTATTTTAATAAACAGGGTAGCCGAGCCAGGGTCACAAAAACTCTCCCACCCTCAAAAAAGTGCTCAAGCAGGCACGTAATAATATCCTAGTGGGGAGGGGGGGGTGTTATTATAAACAGAGAGGAGAATGTTATTACTACCTGGTCCAGGACGATGACCACGCTTGCAGGTGAAGCTACGCACGACCTCCTCCTCCTCAACATGGTCCCTATGGGGTATAAGAAAAAGAGAAAAGGGAAGGGAATTAGATATAAAAGAATTTTAAATGTTGAAAAACATCGCAAATTTTAAAATTGAAAGAAAAAAGAAAAAACAAAACAAATACAAGGTCTACAAAAACACAGATAAATCATTTCGTTCATTGAGCCCCAAAGGGCCCACCGCCTCAAAATACGAAATCAAAAAGCTTTCCCGCTGTTGTAATTTCTTAAGCCAATCCCCACCTCAGGAATCCTTTTTAACTACCTCTAACCCAAAAAACCTTAATTTAGATGAATCCCCTGAATGGACAGTATTCATATGTTAGTCTGTTTGGACAGGACATAGCTTAATATTCCTGCCATACATTGGACTATCTTGCTTGGTATATTTGTGAGGAAACTTTGACTGGCTAAGGTATTTTAGGAGCTAACAGTTGCCTGGGCTGCGCAGAATGATTGCAATATCCACTTACTTGTTCACAAACATTTGCTAGGAGTGAGTTAGGCTCTTTCATCAGTTCCCATTGTTCTGATTATCCAGATACTGCAGCACATTTTTGAATTATTATAATTATTATATGTAAATGAAGCAGCTGGTTATGGAAAGAAATGCAAATTTGATACCTTCTAAATAAATCTCAGAGCTTATTTTTTCTCCCACAATTTTAGTGGCGCTTTAGCCCAGAGCTCAGTGTTGTTAGATAGTTATATACGGTTTTAAGCATATTGGATGTTTAGTTAATTTTGTCAGTGAAAAGCAAAAAATGACTGCTGCAGAAAAAGCTGTGTGATGGCCCTTTTCCACTAGCAATCGCAATTGCTAAACGCTAGCGTTTGCGCTTTGTCACTATTTTTTTATGTGATCGCGATTTTGCATATGCAAGGCACTTGCATTGCAAAATTGCGGTAAAAATTGCTCCGAGACACGATCACGCTTTGGTAAAAATCGAATCGCAGTAGTGGAAAATACCTTCCGCAATTCCCATGTTAAAGTGGCAACCCTAGTGATTAAAAATATCACTAGTGATTTTGCATTTCAGCATCACAATCGCTGTATGTGGAAAAGGGCCCTTAGAGCGCTTCTAAAATCGCTAGCGCTTCGAAAAGTGCTTGGCTAATGCGTTTGTATGGGATTGATCACACCAGAGTAATATGATTTTTTCCCAAACGCCGGTCCTTCAGCATTTTGGAGGTGATTACGCCTCAATGTAAACTATAGGAAAAATGGAAAATCACTCTAAAAAGCACTGAACAGAGCGATTTTTCAAAGGGTTTTTTGCCCAAAGCTGTTCACTTTCAGATCAAGGTTTCCAAGAACTACAGAATCACTACAACCAAATGCTTCAAAATCGTTAGGCATTAATAGGAAATCGCTAGGCACATGCCCAGAATTGTTACTGCAAATTGCTACATAAATCGTTAAACTTTTGTGATTACGCTTAGCAATCTTTTTTAGTGTGCACTACCCCTAAGGCTTGGTTCACATTGCAAGAGATTTTTAAGCGCTAGTGTAAAGCTCTTGCTAATGCAATGCTGTGGGAGATTTTTTAAAAAATAACATTGCTCCAGTGAGAACACACACATAGGATTACATTAGCAAGAATTTTTCAAATCATAAGTGCTTAGAAAAGATCTTGTAGTGTGAACCAGCCCTAGGCTACGTTTGCAGTGGGCATTGCATTCCCTGTAACAGCAGGAACAAAACAGAACAGGAAAGTAGCACCGTACGTTATCCATGTGTTGCGTCACATACAATGAAACATACTGTCAATGAAAAGTATGCTTTACAGTCACTGTTAATGTGCGTGTTTTGCGGTAACACACTGCATGCAGTGTTGGGATACCACATGCCATATATACCACACTGCACCTGCAAGAGCAAGTCGCATTACAAAGCGGCCGTAACGCACCAATGTGAATGTAGCCTGAGGCTAGGAACACACTAGGAAGAAAAGCTAGCAGTGCAGAAAACAGTAGTGTTTTTGCTGCTAATGAAGTCTATGGGCCACATGTAACAAGGCATAAATGTGCTTTTTACTTTGGCCCCGATTCATAAAGTATTACCGCATGAGGTAATGCAGAAAACATCTGATATTACCAAACCTTTTGTAAAATGTCAATTCATAAAGGCATAAAGGCTTTTACCGCATGTGTTGTGTCTTGCACAAAGTAAGCAGAGTAGATTTTATCAGCTTTATTTCAAGATGTCGGCTCTAAGAGCCGGCTCTTTGCTGTGAACGACAAGAGCCGGCTCTCAGCCGCCCCACACAGCTCTGCTTTGCTGTGTAATAAAGGGCGCTGAGGCATGCTGGGAGATGTAGTCCTCCTCGTGCAGCTTGTAGAAGTGTATGGGGCGGAGCAGAGCAGTAGCAGAAGGGATTGTCATAGCCAGAGAAGCAGTCTGGAGTTGTCATGGAGACAGGGCGGGGCTTTTACTCCGATTCTGAGTGGCGTCTAGTGATATTTAATAAAGAGCCGATTGAGAGCCGTAAGAGCCGGCTCTTTAAAGGATACCACAACTGAAATGTGACATAATGAGATAGACATGTGTATGTACAGTGCCTAGCACACAGATAACTATGCTGTGTTCCTTTTTTTCTTTCTCTGCCTGAAAGAGTTAAATATCAGGTATGTAAGTGGCTGACTCAGTCCTGACTCAGACAGGAAGTGACTACAGTGTGACCATCACTGATAAGAAATTCCCCTTTTTTACCTCTTTCTTGCACTCAGAAGCCATTTTCTGCTAGGAAAGTGTTTTATAGTTGGAATTTCTTATCAGTGAGGGTCACACTGTAGTCACTTCCTGTCTGAGTCAGGACTGAGTCAGCCACTTACATACCTGATATTTAACTCTTTCAGGCAGAGAAAGAAAAAAAGGAACACAGCATAGTTATCTGTGTGCTAGGCACTGTACATACACATGTCTATCTCATTATATCACATTTCAGTTGTGGTATCCTTTAATGGGAGCCGATTCAGAAGAGCCGATTCTCCAAGAAGAGCCGGAATTCCCATCACTACAACACAGGAACTCACATACATACCATAGAATACCAGCCTGTCAGCATCAACAGTGACACCTACAGGTCAGAGGTATGAACACCACATATTCCCTTTTTAGTACAAAAGAGTCTTTACCTAAATATCAAGAAAGTAAAGTAAACAGGAAATAAAATATAAATGCATTTCACAATAAAGTACATTGCAATGTATCTAGACACATTGCCACAAGAAGCAGGAG
Source organism: Hyperolius riggenbachi (assembly GCF_040937935.1). Classification (NCBI taxonomy): domain Eukaryota; kingdom Metazoa; phylum Chordata; class Amphibia; order Anura; family Hyperoliidae; genus Hyperolius; species Hyperolius riggenbachi. Next base: position 277,066,398 of record NC_090648.1, read on the forward strand.
CCCATAAGGCTGTTATAGCAACAGCTAAAAAACGCCTAAAAAACGTCTGAACATCAAAGACCACTGTGTCTGATAAACATCTCTAGAACATCTATATGATTTTTATGAGTGCAATAGGAGGAACGGTATAGGAATATTGAAATTTGCGGATGTATATATGTGATTAAGTTGCCAGTAAGGATGTCTGGGTAAGCCTGTGTACAGTCAGTAACAGGTGTGTTTGGTCATCTGCTGGTCGGAAAGACCATTGTATGTCTGGGGATTCTCTAGTCCTGATATTTTATCATTGTAAGTTTTACCACATTGTGATTTATTAAAGCAGTTCTGACTAATAATTAGTTGAGGCGCAAGAGTATATATTTTACTGTTTTTGTCAATTTTATGGGCCAAGGAACACTGACCCATCTCTCTCTGCAGCCCAGTCTATACTATTTATGCTATATAGCGCTACAATTTTCTAGATTTTGTACATTGCAATGTAACTACATCACGTAGTCCTTGGTCCACACAGGAGGGTTTCGGATCCTTTGAGTATAATGTGGTGGTTCAGGATCCTGGTGACCTGTTTCTTGGTTGTCAGTAGGGGTAGATAACTTAAATGGCTCAAGTGGAACATCTGCAAAATCATGCCTAACAGGCGCAAGATGACTGGCATTCCATGTGCGTCCATCAGACAGTTTGTAGGTGTAAGGTCCTCGTTGGCTGGTCACTTTAAGAGGGTTAGAAAATCTGGATTGACCCTGTTTTATTAATCCGGGTTTTTTAACTCGAACTAAATCTCCACACTGGAAGTGCACTTCTTTTGCACCACGTTTGCGATCAGTATAGGCCTTACTTTTTGTCATGATCGCTGCTGCAGCAGATATTGCTGGAAGTAGTAGTGCTGCAGCTCAGGCAGTTCTGATCTCTTTCCATGCAAGCTGCATAGCTTTGTCTGCCTTTCCCTGCTGTCAGCTTGTGACTGATTACCATTCACCTGTGTGGGAATCTGCATGTCTGCTCCCATTGGATGACCTCAGTTTAAAGATCTGCTTCCTGCAGGACTCCTCGGGTTTTCATAGCTTCAGTTTAAGCCTGTCTTGCTGTCGCTTCGGCCCCCGATCGTGTTTCTTGTTCTAAAGATACTTTGCTGGTCTTTGCATCATATATTGGTTCATTGCCAATATATATGCATACCAGCACGTTTATTATTTTCCTTGTATTCGTGTTACGTTGATACATCAGTGTCGCTGATATATACGTACACGAACTGTTTATATCCTGTGTTCAGTTAGTCAGTTTTCCAGCACGTTTTGGTAATTTGCGCGTACCGTGATCACCCGTGCTGAGGTAGTTACCCTGCTCCTGGTTCTGTTTGTGGATTGCGTTCATCTCTGCGAAGAGATAACGAATCCTTCTGAATCCTGTTCTGTTACCATTTGTGGATTGCGTTCATCTCTGCGAAGAGATAGCGAATCCTTCTGAGTCCTGTTCCCTGTATTACTCCTGTCCTAGTCAGAGTTCCTGCTTATGTCATATATCGGTTCATTGCCGATATATACATATGTTAGTTAGACGTTACAAATAGTTTCATTGATAGCTGTAATTGTAATACGCTAGGAAAACATACTTATTGTATATTTATCTGTGTTACGTTCATCTATCTCGATCCTGCTATTTCCTGACTATCCTGTCCTGTCTTTGTGAGGCACGCCATCGCTGCAACGCATTGGCTGCCTCATTCCAGTCTGTCTTGTTGTGGACGCTTGCTGTCACTAAGTAGCGGCTAGCTAGCAAGCGTTCATTCTGTCTACCTGTCCTGATCTCCTCAGTTCTGGTTTATGCGCTCAGCGCTACTTTGCGCTGAGACGTTATAGCGAAAGCATTGTTTGTGGCTGTCAGATCTGCACCGGCTCTGTGCGCCACAATCTCCTTTTGGAGTCAGTCCTCCCCTCCACTATACTAGGGATAGCCTGTTTCCTGGTGCTAGTGTGTGTACCTCCTCCACGTCAGCTCATGCGTTGCATGCTGACTGTGGAGAATACACCACCAAGCCTTACATTATGAAAACCCCATTACCAATCCCCATTGTAGGGGGGATTCCCAGAAAGTATGACACTGTTAATTATGGTTCCTGTTTCTTTAAGAAATTTGAAGAACTTAACTCTGAAACAGAAAATGAGTTTTTCTCTGAATGTGCCAGGTTCCTGGCCAATCCCGATCTCCAAGCGACTCCTGTTTCAACCTGGGCACTCCAACTAAGTTATATTTTGTTTAAAGGGGGATTATTTCAGTGGGCATTTGATGTTCTCAATCATTCCGATTTGAAAGAGAGACCGCTGGAATTTCTAGCGTTTGTGATCCATAACTGGTTGCGCATAGATCCATTGCCTTTTCCTCTTAATGAACTCCTGGCAGCAGGCCAATCAGCTGCCCCTTCAATTGTTTGCAAAAATGATCAGCAAGCAGAGAGTGTTCCTGATAATTTTCCTGCAGCCTTGAATAAATCACCAAAAACAGCAGGGTCTAAGGCAAAACGCAAACGTTCTAAGAAACGTGTCCGATCTGCAGAGTCGTTATCCTTAGCGACTGAGACCTATAATGAGATTCTGCCATTAACAGATAATGAAATGCAATTGTCTTTCAGGGGAGTTAAATGGACTTATGAAACTACTAATGAACTTTCATCACTGGCTAGGGAAAATAAAGATTTTTTGTTTACAAGAATTATCTGAGTATGATTATGAGGAGATATTACAGAGTATTGAACAAATCAACTTATTTGTGAAGCAAGGAAAGTTTGCATACACTACAGTTCAACACTTGCTACAGGTATTGGAGATTCTTAAGAATAAGGAATCTGCCAATTACCTGCTAATTAACCCAATATATGTCCCTGCCACAATCATATCTGCAAACTGTGATCTGCCTGTTAAGTATACTTGGAATCCTCCATTTGAGAAAGGAGAGATGGAAGCTCTGGTCAATGAATGGAAGAATGATTCAAGTTCATTTTGTCAATTTTACAGTGCAAAAAGTGAATTAGTATTGAATGCATGCATCAAGTCTGCCTATAACCTAATAAAAACTGGTGTGTGTGGGTATGACTTTGTGGCTCCATTGATCGATGTGTGGAAAATGATTTTGGACGATTTTTATGCGATTCAATCAGTTGATACCAGGGAAGACACACTGTCAATTGGAGACTGTCCCACTTCTCCAGTTACTGAGTCCCTGCCATGTCTTGTGAATGTTCCTGTAACTCCAGCCTGTATCATGGATAACTCAGTGTTACTTCCCAGTAAAACAGAAGCCACTGATACTTTCTTAACTTTGCCCTGCACAAATTTCTCAGCAGAGAATCCAGAGGTCCTGCTGACTTCTGAGTCCAGCCTAGCCAGTACTCATGAGTCTTTGTTCAGTGAAACAGACATCAGAAAAATCTTGCCTGTCTCTGCAAACACTTCTGCAGAAATTACCTGTGTTAATAAAGTTCAACTCCTGTCTGATCCAGCACATGCCAATAGATGCACTACATCAGTTTCCGAGTCCCAGCAATCCTGTCCAGAAACCTCAGAACCCCAGCATCTGAATTTTCCAATTTTACAATTGAATGGTGATTCAGATGCGCAAACATTGTGTTTTGATCTTCCTGTTTCTACACCTCACTCTAGTTTCGTGAATAACTCAGAGCGTCTGCTATGTGAATCCGAAATTGCAGAATTATTACCGTGTTCAGAAAATGTTCCAGTAAATTTGCCCTGTACCATGAATTGTGCAGTAGATCTCTCCAATGAAACTCAGGTCACAGAATCATTATGCTGTCCAGCAGGTGCTTTCATGGTTTTGCCCTGCAATATGGACTGTTCAGTGATCCTGTCCAGTGAAGCTGTGGTCGCAGAGTCTTATGCTTCACCCAGTACTTTGGATACTTCAAACCCTCTAGCAGAGGAGTCTGAGGCACTGCTTACCTCAGTTGGTGTTGCAGTAATATTCACTTGTCTAGCAGCTGTTTTGGAATTACAGTCTGCTCTAATAAAACTTGATGAATTTCTGCCCAGCAAAGCAGAAGCCATTGAAATATTGTCCTCGTCAGCAAGTGTGTTAGATACCTTGCCCTGTACACAGTCTGATTTAACCAATGTTGTTGAGTCCCTCTCCAGTGTTGTAACAGCCGAGGAACTCCAGCCCTGTCCTCTGAATGTTTCAGAAGTCTTGCCTTGTAACATGGATAATTCTGATTCTCTGGTCAAAATAATAGAAATCTCAGAATTTCAGTCCGGTCTGATGAGTGTTCCTGAAACCCAGCCCTGTATCCTGAAAGATTCTGGTTCTCTGGCCGCTGTGGCAGAGGTTCCAGAGTCCCCTTCCTGTCCAGGGAATTCCTCAGTTTTGCCTAGTCCAGTGGGGGCTGCTGCAATACTGACTTGTTCTGCAGCGCCTCATGAGCTCCAATCCAGTGTATTAGATGAGTCTCTGTCCAGTCCAGAGGTAGTTGTGGAGTCCCTATCTGGTTCAGTGCATACATCAGAAGATTTGTCCTGTCTTGTTAGTGCCCCTGAATCTGATTTGTTACTGACTTTGCTGGAATCAGCGACATCTAAGTCTGATCCTGCATTCTCGTGTAAAAGTCCAGTAGTTGCGAAGTCTAGTCATGATGATTTTTTTTTGGCCAGTCCTGGTTTTGGTCCTGTCTTGGCTGACCCTGAGGCTCACAGTTCCTTGACATGCCCAGAGGTTTCTCTTGTGCCAGTGTGCCCAGATGTTCTTTGTGTGCCAGAATGCCCAAGTGTGTCTAAGGTGTTAGTGTGCTCTGATGCTTCCTTAGTGGGAACATGTTCTGATGTTGCCAGTCTGCCTGCATGCCCAGAGATGGTTCTGGTCCCTGAAAGCCCTGATCTTGATGTTTGTCCTTGTGGCCCTGACTCGGGAATTGCCCTAGGTTCCATAGGGGTTTTTGATAGTTCTCCATGTGAGCCTAAGGGGCGTTCTGACCTATGGGGATCTCTTTGGAGCTTCAAGGTGTTCTGGGAGGTCTCTGAGAAAACTTGTCCTGGTGCCTTGGACTGGTTCAACAGTGGGTTTTGTGTTGGTAAAGACAGTCCCGGTGGGCATTGCAATGGCTTTGGCGTTTTTGAACGGTTCCTGAAAGGCGGTGGGTATCGCTCAGGGAGTTTCGGAGGGCTTTCTTCTGGAAATCATGGTTCTTTAGGGGTTACACTGAGGCTTGTAGTACTGATGGGCATGGTTCTGTAGGTTCTGGTTCTGATGGGTCCAGTCTTGTGGGGACTGATTCTGGAATTTGGTCTTGCCGGGCTGTCCCGGTCATCATGAATTATCAGTCAGACTGTTTTGTTGGGAATTTCAGTTTTGAAAAGCGTCTGGAATCCGCTTTTAAGGGCGGGGGTACTGTCATGATCGCTGCTGCAGCAGATATTGCTGGAAGTAGTAGTGCTGCAGCTCAGGCAGTTCTGATCTCTTTCCATGCAAGCTGCATAGCTTTGTCTGCCTTTCCCTGCTGTCAGCTTGTGACTGATTACCATTCACCTGTGTGGGAATCTGCATGTCTGCTCCCATTGGATGACCTCAGTATAAAGATCTGCTTCCTGCAGGACTCCTCGGGTTTTCATAGCTTCAGTTTAAGCCTGTCTTGCTGTCGCTTCGGCCCCCGATCGTGTTTCTTGTTCTAAAGATACTTTGCTGGTCTTTGCATCATATATTGGTTCATTGCCAATTTTTTATGCATACCAGCACGTTTATTATTTTCCTTGTATTCGTGTTACGTTGATACATCAGTGTCGCTGATATATACGTACACGAACTGTTTATATCCTGTGTTCAGTTAGTCAGTTTTCCAGCACGTTTTGGTAATTTGCGCGTACCGTGATCACCCGTGCTGAGGTAGTTACCCTGCTCCTGGTTCTGTTTGTGGATTGCGTTCATCTCTGCGAAGAGATAACGAATCCTTCTGAATCCTGTTCTGTTACCATTTGTGGATTGCGTTCATCTCTGCGAAGAGATAGCGAATCCTTCTGAGTCCTTTTCACTGTATTACTCCTGTCCTAGTCAGAGTTCCTGCTTATGTCATATATCGGTTCATTGCCGATATATACATGTTAGTTAGACGTTACAAATAGTTTCATTGATAGCTGTAATTGTAATACGCTAGGAAAACATACTTATTGTATATTTATCTGTGTTACGTTCATCTATCTCGATCCTGCTATTTCCTGACTATCCTGTCCTGTCTTTGTGAGGCACGCCATCGCTGCAACGCATTGGCTGCCTCATTCCAGTCTGTCTTGTTGTGGACGCTTGCTGTCACTAAGTAGCGGCTAGCTAGCAAGTGTTCATTCTGTCTACCTGTCCTGATCTCCTCAGTTCTGGTTTATGCGCTCAGCGCTACTTTGCGCTGAGACGTTATAGCGAAAGCATTGTTTGTGGCTGTCGGATCTGCACCGGCTCTGTGCGCCACAATCTCCTTTTGGAGTCAGTCCTCCCCTCCACTATACTAGGGATAGCCTGTTTCCTGGTGCTAGTGTGTGTACCTCCTCCACGTCAGCTCATGCGTTGCATGCTGACTGTGGAGAATACACCACCAAGCCTTACACTTTTATCTTGTTGCTGATGAACAGTCTTAGCAACTGCTGGTCGCAGAGGTACTGAACGCTGAGGAAGTGGAATATCTGCAACATGTAGTCTAGTTCGCATCTTTCTGCCGTGTAACAGCTCAGCCGGTGATGCTTGTGTAGTCGCATGTTGAGTTGCTCTGTAGACATGCAAGAATTCAGTAGTAAAAACTTTCCAAGATCTTCCTGTAAGTTTCGCAGTCTGAAGAGCCTCTTTAAGGCTCCTGTTGAATCTTTCAATCTCCCCATTTGCTTGAGGGTAATACACTGAGGACTTTCTGTGCACAATATTCCTCTGTCGCAAGAACGTTTCAAACTCAGATGAAACAAATTGTGGTCCATTGTCAGACACAAGTTCTTTTGGATTACCTTCCCTGCTAAAGACGGTGGTGAGAAAGGTAATCACAGAAGCAGAAGTTGTATGAGATACAAATGCAATCTCTGGCCATTTACTGTAATAATCCATTAGTGTTATAGCAAAGCGGCAGTCCATCGGTGCTTCTGGGAATGGGCCCACAATATCAATAGCAAGCTTCTCCCAAGCAGAATCAGGAAATGGCACAGGTTGTAGTGGTGGCGTGTGTGTGACAGCAGATTTGTCATGACTCTGGCAGGTAACACAAGTTTGAATAGCAGTTAGTACTTGGGCATCCATGCCAGGCCACCAGTAGAGTTCACGTAGTCTTTGTTTAGTTCTCACAATTCCCTGGTGACTCTCATGAGCAAGATTTATAAGGTGAGCTCTCAAAGCCTCAGGCACAAGCAAGCGATGAGATCCACGGAGTATATAGCCATCAACCAATGACAGTTCATGCCTTATCCTGTAATAAGGTTTCAGAATAGCACTCAGCTTATTCTCAGCGTTAGGCCATTTGCTTTGCAGCATGTCCCGTAATTGTAGTTGCACTGGGCATGCAAGACAAGCTTGTTGAAACTCAGAAGCTGTAACTGGATCCACATCAGTAAATGCAACAACTTCAGCATCTTCATCCAATGTACTTGTGGTCACAGGTAATGGTAGACGTGACAAGCAGTCAGCAGTAACATTTTGTACACCTGGTTTGTATTGTATTGCATAATTAAAGTTTAGTAGCCCTGCAAACCATCGGGCTACGCGCATTCCTGCTCGCCCAAGCCCTTTTGTAGTAAGCAGTGTAGTCAAAGGACTGTGGTCGGTACGCAAGGTAAACTGCCGGCCCCACAGATACGTTCTCCACTTTTCTGTAGCCCAAACACAAGCAAGGGCCTCTTTTCTCCACAGTAGAATATTTCCGTTCAGTCTCTGTAAGTGTTCTAGAGGCAAAGGCAACAGTTTTCTCCACCAAGTCTGCCTGTCACTGTGTAAGGACAGCACCAAGGCCGTAGTCTGAAGCATCTGTAGTAACAATCGTAGGTAGAGAAAGGTCAAACAATGCAAGGGCTGGACTGTTCACTATAAGCTGTTTAACTGCATCAAAGCTGTGCTGGGCTTCCTCTGACCAGGTTATGCTGGCATTTCCACGTAGTAATGCTCTCATGGGCTCCACCACTGAAGCATACTTAGGAATGATTTTCTCATACCATGAAGTAATTCCCAGAAAATCACGCAAAGTATGAAAGTCAGATGGAGCAAGAGCATGTATCACTGCTTGCACATGCTCAGGATCAGGCAACAGTCCATCTTGTGATATAATGTGACCCAGAAACGACAGCTGAGTTTGCCGAAAACAGCATTTAGAAGGATTGAGTTTTAGTCCAGCAGACTCAAGGCGATGCAAAACGACCTTAAGGTACTTGTCATGCAGATCCAACATTGTACCATACACAATGATGTCATCCAGATAACACTGAACACCAGGAATGTCATGAAGGGTTAAGTTCATCAGTCTTTGAAAACAACCAGGTGCTGAAGCCAAACCATAGGGAACACGCTTGAAACGGAACAGTCCCTCATGTGTAATAAATGCAGTGAGGTCTCGGCTTTCCTCATGCAGCAAAACCTGGTGGTAGGCACTTTGTAGATCCAAAGTAGAAAAGAATTTATCTCCTCTGAGTTCTGAAAACACCTCCTCAATGTGTGGCAAGGGGTGACTGTCAATAACAATAGCTTTGTTTGGTTCACGCAGGTCAACACACAATCTTATGCCACCTGATTTCTTTCTGGTCACCACAATAGGAGATACCCACTCAGATGCCTCAATTTTTTCAACCACGTCTTGGTCCAGTAATTTGTAAATTTCCTTGGAAACAGCGTCTCTTACAGAGAAGGGTAAGCGTCTCAACTTCTGACACACTGGTTGCACATCTGGGTGCACTCTTATTTTATGAACAAAGTCCTTTGCACAGCCAAGGGAAGCATCATGTAGAGGAGAAATGTTGGACACTGGCTGCATAGGAAGAGTTTGTGCTGTGGTAATAGGACCATCCATCGGGGCGTTCAAGGACTATCTTAACAATAATGATTGGGGGATAACTTTTACTTCCAATTTCAGTGACCTACAGATAGATGTAATCCTCTATCATGAAAATCATGAAATCAAATCAAAAAATTTCTTCAAATCTGTGGACTCCAACTCCTACATCGATTATAAAAGCAATCACTATAAAGCATGGAAGAATAATATACCGTATGGACAATTCCTGAGAATTCGAAAAAACTGTACAGATACTAGGACATACGACGAACAAGCAGTGATCCTAGCCAAGAAATTCAGAGAAAAAAACTTTCCAAACGGAGTGATAAAGGACGCGAAGAAGAAAGCTAGGGCCACCAACCGCAGAGATCTCTTAAAAACCACAACAAAGCAGGAAGTACAAACACAAAAAGAACTCAACTTCATCACCAGATTTTCTAATCAACATAACTCAATTAAAACTGTACTAAAGAAACATTGGCCACTCCTGTTGAAAGACCCCTATCTAAGGAGAGAATTGACGGATAGGCCAAAATGTGTCTTCCGTAGGGCGAGAAATATAAAGGCACAGGTAGCACCCAGTAGGATAAAGAACATATCAGGACCCGAGAGTATAAGTTTTCAGCCCAATACCAATCGGGGAGAAGTGTCAGGATGCAACCACCCTAGATGCCTATGCTGCAATAGGATTCAAAAAGGTGAACAAGGCTTCCAGTCCACAGCCACAGGAGAACATTTTATGATAAAACAGAAAATGAACTGTAGCTCGGACTTTGTCATCTATTTAATAACTTGTCCCTGCGAACTTCAATATGTGGGCCGCACGACCCAACAGTTAAGAACAAGATGGGGCCAACACAAGCGGAACATTGAAAATGGCTACATGAAACATGGCCTCTCTAGACATTACAAAATCCAACATGGTCAGAGTATTGGTATGACCAACATCTGCCCCATTGAACATATCCCCGATGATACCCTAAATCGACATGGGAAGCTAAAAAGAAGAGAAATGTACTGGGTTTTCAGATTGAACACCCTCCAACCCGAGGGCTTGAACATATGCCTAGAACATAACATGTAATTAGACTGCACATATCTTCTAGCCTTCCTCAGACTCTTTCTGGCCCTCTATAGTTCCCCCCCTCCCCCCTGTTCTCCTCTCCCCTTTCCGCCCCCCCCCTCCCATTATTTCCGCCCTTCCTTTTCCCGCCCCCCCTACCTTCCCACCCTCCTATAGAATTTTGAGGTCCTGTTCCCTAGGTCAGGGACCATTCATCCGATCCTCAGTCTGTTCCTTATAGAATGCCCCCCATAAAAGGAGGAACCCCACAACAAAGTTTCCATCATAAGGACTTGTTGTAATTCAGAGGTGCAACCCACCACCTCTAACCCAGTACACTTTAAACACTGATAAATGGGGACGGGGGTGAGTGGGCGTATATACAGGATGTTTGCATACAGTGTTTTTATTGTAATACATATTTTTTGTGAACTTTTACACATACTTTTCTTTATAGATATGCATGTAAAGGATATTGCTCGTCTTATTATCTTCACTACCAATACACACTCTTTTACATATTACAGTCTTTTTATTATATACTGTTTTACAATACCTATTATATTGTCATTTTACAGTTTTGTTGTTCTAATGTATATATCAGTAATCAGTATATTATACTGTATAAATATATCCTACTTCTAATTTTAATTTTAATGTTTTTTATTGTTCGGCCATACTGGCTGTCCAATCTGATCCCTAATCCTTTATAATATAGCCGCTTCCAGGTGTCTCCGCCAATATGGCTGCCTGGCCACCTCTCGTGCTCCTTAGCACGTTCTGGGCCCTCTTCAAAATGGTTACCCCCACAGGACTCCTTGAAAATGGCCGCCGGCCTACATATCGTGCTCTTCAGCACGTTCTGGGCCCTTTCCATAATGATTTCCCCCATAAGACTCCTCCAAAATGGCCGGCGGCCTACATATCGTGCTCTATAGCACGATTCCTCAGCACGTCATGGTGCATCGACACAGGACATCCCCGCCCCCTGACGCACGCCTCTCCATGATGTCACAGGGGCTTCCCTCCGACGCGCGTATCCAGTTATTTATTCAGCGCCGCTCCACGTGCAGCACTACATGGCGCTCAGGATATAGACGTGGACCCCTCTAGGTAAGCCTCTAAGCTGGACAACTATGTATCTTATGGGTCCCATTCCTCTCTCCTGTCACGGGCTATTTCTATAGTATCTACTTATACCAATCCTAACCCCCCCCCCAATAACGTGGGCCCCCTCCTGGCCTTCTACCACACACTCCTACTTAAATGTGCCTTAGATCCGTTCCCCGGACGGGTCATCTAACCTTCTAATCCCCCTATAAATATATCCCCCATATAAACCACCCTATCCCTATGTGTACTAATCTTGCCTAAATCCCTTGAGGTCATACATACCCCTGTCTTTCAGATTATATTACACCTGATGGTACAACTTGATGGGAATGTTTGTGTATATATAGGTATACGTTACTTGTACAGATATACTTGTTTATATGTATGCGAATGCACATACATGCATCTATATGGTTACATGTCCATATGAGGACATACATCTTATTCTGTGATGTTTACCTAATTTTTTATTTATTATGTTTTATTGATGTCATGCATGTATAGGTTTTATTTATTTATTACTGTTGTGTATGATTTTACCGATATTTAGCTATATGTTTATCCTGATTGTTGCCATGTTGTATTCAAAGGCACACCTATAGACCTGAGGAAGCGGCTTGGCCGCGAAACGCGTTGTCATTTGTGCCCTAATAAAGCTTGAAAAACTCCAACTACTACTGTACGTGTGAGTTATACTACTCTAAGGTAGGACTATAAGTATCTTATCTGAATTATTATAAGAACTACAGTTATACGTCCACGGGCGCCTCCTACCCCTTTCAAATAAGACCATCCACTAACTGTAGGTGAAGTGCAGCAAACAGATCCCTGCCCAGTATAGCAGTGCCTTTCTTTACAATGTAGAATTCAGCCTGCACAGTATTGGAGTGGAATTGTACAGTCACTAGCAGGCAACCGATCACAGGAATAGGATCCCTGAGATAACTGACCAGCTTCAGAGTAGGTGCAGTGAGTGGTTCATTTTCAAAGCACTTAATGTAGATGTCCTCAGGTAGTATGGACACAGCAGACCCTGTATCCAGCATGAGAGTAATGGAGTAACTCTGATTTGCAGAAGCAGTAACTTGTACAGTGCATAAAAGTTTATCAGGAATAGAACCAGCATGCTGGTCAATACTTAACACAGTAACCTCAGGAGCAATAACTTCATGAACCTGTTTAGCAGGAGAAGTGCGGCATACTTTACATGTTACATTTGCGGCAGCGTGCAGCTTTTGCAGGGCATGAAGTGCAGTTTGCCATGTGCTGTGCTGAGCCACACCGGAAGCAGTACCCGTTCTGGGAATATGCAGCTCTGCTTTGTACTTTAGGTGAATCTTTTGCAGTATCTGTGTATGAAGAATGTGGCTTAGGAGAGGTCCAGTCTGACTTCACCATCTGTATGTCAATAGTCCCCTGAATGAGGGTTTTTGCATCAGTCACATGGGCGTCCCTACATATGGCAAAATAGGGCAGTTGCCTCTCCCTGGCCGCCAGCTGCCCCCCCCCCTGGCTGTCCACTACTAACATTTGTTAAAGTTCCCCATTGTTCATTCATTCTCCCCACAGCGCTCTTACTACAGTCTCCTTCCGCCCCCTGGCCAATAGAGACACAGCTCTTCCCCACCTCTCCGCCCCTTCCTTATAGCATAGTATCCTATCCACAGAGCTTGTGGATCTGACACTGGCCCGCCTTTGCCCCGCCCCCACCGGCCAGACGTTCGAGTTCTCTAGAGTGCTGCTATAATGCATCCCCCTGAATGTGATAACATGGCAGAGGTGAGGGCGAGCTGCGGGGGTGGGAGACTGGAATCAGCGTAGAGGAGAGAGGACAAGTCTCCTGACAGGCAGCTGTTCCCTGTGTGAGCCCAGAGCTGTGTATATCGGCATGTAGCATATGAACAGTAGGATGCTGATATAGACATCCCTGAGCGGCTCACAGTGCATAGCTGCCTGTCAGGAGACTCACACATCCCCTGCTCTAATCAGCGCTGCTGCCAGGAGATCAGGAGATTGTCACTCCTGATAAAAACAGAGACTGACCACCTGCTGGGGAGAAAGAGCAGCAATAAATACATACATGCTGACAGTGTGGGGGGAAGGGTGGGGGAGATAAACAAGGGCACACTAAAGCAGCCCATACACTCAGCCGATTTTCTGGCCGACCGATCGATCCCGATCGATCGATTGATTGATCGATTGCAAATCGGTTGGCCAATCGACCGATCGATGGCCGATTTCGATCGATTTCGATGGATTTCCATCGAACTTGCAGGGTGGAAAATTTAGGTCGATCTGAAGAGATTGCTTATCAGTTTGCATTGGCCTTAATGGAAATCTGATGGCAAAAAAATGCCATCAGATCGAATTTCAATAGATTTCAAACTGAAATCTGTTGGAATTCTATCCTGGTAAAAAATGTTCTAAAAACGCATCAGATAGACCATCAGATGCATTTCTTATCTATCTGCTGCCAATCTGACGAGTGTATGGGCACCTTAAGTTAGAACAATTATCTAGGACTTTGCTCAGGGACCAGGGTGCCCATAGATCTAACGATTGTGGGCAGATCCACTAAGAGACAGATCTCTCTCTGACTAATCTGATCAGAGAGAGATCTGTCAGCTGCCCATATACCACAAGCTGATTCTCGATTGATTTCAGCATGAATTCTGTCGAGAATCAGCCTTGTGACCCCACATCCACCCCTGCACTGACCCCATAATGTAAAGTGTGTCCCCGGGTTCCCTGTGCAGTGTATGTTACCTGTCAGTGTCCGTCTCTGCACTGCCTCACATACATATGCTCTACGTAGTTGCCGGGGTATGCGTATACATCAACATGCACCCACGTATATGGCAGTAGCCACCCAGGGTGTGTGTATGTGAAGCAGTGCTGAGACATTGGTGGACACAGACAGGTAACGTACACGCACAGGGCCCCTGGGAGCACACTTTACATTGGGGGACAGCACAGGGGGTTCTGTAGCGTTCGTGGGGGTCCCTTTCACTACCTGAACTGGGGGTCCCTGTCACTACCTGAACTGGGGGTCCATTTCACTACCTGAACTGGGGGCCCATTTCACTACCTGAACTGGGGGTCCCTTTCACTACCTGAACTGAACTGGGGGTCCCGGTCATTACCTGAACTGAACTGGGGGTCCCTGTCACTACCTGAACTGGGGGTCCCTGTCACTACCTGAACTGGGGGTCCCTGTCATTACCTGAACTGAACTGGGGGTCCCTGTCATTACCTGAACTGAACTGGGGGGTCCCTGTCACTACCTGAACTGTGGGTCTCTGTCACTACCTGCACTGGGGGTCCCTGTCACTACCTAAGCTGTGGGTCTCTGTCACTACCTGAACTGGGGGGCTCCTTTCACTACCTAAACTGTGGGTCTCTGTCACTACCTGAACTCGGGGGCTCCTGTCACTACCCACACTGGAGGGCTCCTGGCGCTACCTAAACTATCCAGGCCAGCCAGCCCAGCATCACCACCAGTCAACCAGCCCAGAATCACTGCCAAAAAGGCTACAGCATCACTGCCAGCCAGGCCAGCCCAGCATCACCGCCAGCCAGGCCAGCCCAGCATCACCGCCAGTAGAGGAGAATTCAGAAGCCAGGTGAGAGGTGTCTACCATATTAAGGGGCATTCTGTCTATTTATGTGAAATGCTGTCATGACTGCTATATTTGTCTTGTTGGGGGCCTCATGATTGCTGAATTAGTCTTGTTGGGGGCCTCATGACTGCTGAATTTGTCTTGTTGGGGGCCTCATGATTGCTAAATTTGTCTTGTTGGGGGCCTCACGGTGTGTTGGGAGCCTCATGATTGCTGAAGTTGTCTTGTTGGGGGCCTCATGATTGCTGAATTTGTCTTGTTGGGGGCCTCATGATTGCTGAATTTGTCTTGATGGGGGCCTCATGATTGCTAAATTTGTGTTGTTGAGGGTCACATGATTGCTAACTGCGAGACTATGGGAAAAGCTGAATCATCATCATATGAGACAATAGCATTAAACCTACTTTTTTAGTTTTTTAAAACAGAAAATGAAAACTGGGACGTTCTAAAAAGATGAATACATTTTTCAGGAGTACGATGGATGAAATTGTTTATCTTCACAGTTTATTTTCAACTTGGATTTTCCATAATGTTCATGTACGAGTTAAAACGTTTGTATTTAGTTTAAATTGCCATGTTGGTACTTTGCGATAGATAAGTGACTTTTGGGTTGCAGTTTGGACACTCGGCCTCCAAAAGGTTTGCCACCACTGTCCTAGTCTAATGTCCCACCATTGCTTAATTCATGTAAATTTGGCTACACCCGTGACCACACCCGCATTCTGGTCCTTGGCCACACCCATTTTTTGGCGTGGCGCGCTACGCGTGCCGCACAGCTTACCGCCCCTCCTTTTTGCCCCCCCCTGGAAAATTTTCTGCGGACGCCCATGATCAGCCATAGCAGATTCAATGTGACTGGACAGTGTAATAGCTTTTGTCAGAGTCAGATCCTGTTCTAGAAGCAATCTTTCTCTAATGCGGCTGGAGTTTGTCTTTTCCACTAACTGGTCTCTGATCATTTCATCATCCAGGGCACCAAACTCACAGGTAACAACCAGCTCTCTCAGAGCTGCTATATATTGGACTGTAGATTTACCATTGTGTTGTTCTCTTTGGCGAAATCTGTATCTTTCAGCCACCACATTGACTTTAGGCACAAAGAAGTTCTGTAATGCAGCAAGAGCTGTCGCATATGTATCTCCAGCAGACAGTGTAAAGAATATGCGCTGGCCTTCTGTCCCCAGACAGCGAATGAGTAAAGCACGCTTTCTATCATCCGATATCACCTCCTGAGTAGCAGCCAGTATGTAAATCTCAAACATTCGAATCCAAGTAGGAAAAGGCATAGTAGGCTCACCCGGGTGTGGAAGGAAAGCTGCGGGCTGCTGGAGTGCTAGAAGAGACATCCTCGTCGCCAATTTGTTGTGTCTTGCACTAAGTAAGCAGAGTAGATTTTATCAGCTTTATTTCAAGATGTCAGCCACCAACACATGCTGCTGTAGACTCCACCTCGTCACACGAGAACGCCCAACACAGGAACTCACATACATACCATAGAATACCAGCCTGTCAGCATCAACAGTGACACCTGCAGGTCAGAGGTATGAACACCACAGCATGGCAAGCTGAAATTGCCAAGCAGTGAGGTAAATTACCGACTTGTGCGGTAAATACCTCAACATATGTTAGTAAATGTCAATTTACTAACATATGTTGAGGTATTTACCGCACTGACTGAGAAGAGAGCCAATAGCACAAAAGTGGGGGAACATCACAGTAAAGGTGGCCATACACTGGTCGATTTGCCATCAGATTCGACCAACAGATAGATCCCTCTCTGATCGAATCTGATCAGAGAGGGATCGTATGGCCAC
This sequence comes from Hyperolius riggenbachi, assembly GCF_040937935.1. Taxonomy (NCBI): domain Eukaryota; kingdom Metazoa; phylum Chordata; class Amphibia; order Anura; family Hyperoliidae; genus Hyperolius; species Hyperolius riggenbachi. The sequence goes on from NC_090648.1 coordinate 277,083,009, forward strand.
CTTTACTGCAAACAGATTGTGAACTGATTTCAGCCTGAAACCGTTCACAATCTGTGGTGGTGGCGCTGCTGCCGCTCCCCCCCTCCCCCATACATTACCTGCTCCACCGGCGCAAATCCCCGCTGTCACTGCTGTCTTCTCCGCTCTGGTCTGGTCGGGTCTCTGGCATGCTTCACTTCTTCCTGCCCGGCAGGAAGTTTAAACAGTAGAGCGCCAGGAAGAAGTGAAGCATGCCGGAGAACAGACCAGACCAGAGCGGAGAAGACAGCAGTAACAGTGGGGATTTGCGCCGGCCAGAACAGGTAATGTATACCCGCTGTATTGCGTCACTCGTCGGGCATTCGAACGCCGCTATCGACGCACTCCTGACCCGCCGGCGATCGAGAAAAATCTTCCGCACGGACAGATAGTCGGGAATTGGCGGGAACGATCGATTTCGGACGAAAATCGATCGTTCTGTCAGCGGTGTGCGCGGCGATTTCACAGCCGATTCGATCACTGATCGAATCGGCCATATATCGGCGGGAAAATCGTTAGGTGTATGGGCCCTTTAACAGAACAGAGACCTTCTCCACAGCTGTCCTACTGTTTACCAAACTTATTTGTGAATTGAAGTCATGTTTTTTGGTAAAATTACAGAACTTTTACGGTACCTGTGAAAATCTTTATGAATTAGGAAACAAAAGTCTAAAATACCAAATGCGGTATTTTAACAACCTGATATTTTTTTGCATTATTATCACACAGCCCTTTATGAATTGGGGCCTGTGTGATTTGAGGCCACTGTATTCTACTGTGGTTGTATATTACGTTTACTTATAAAATTACATATCGAATCTGGCCAGTAGTGCCCACACGTTTGCATACAGCTGTAGGAACACACAGTAAATACACATTACATTACTTGTATATGTACAAGTGAAAGAGAGTTTGTTGTCCTCTCATTACCAGCCCTAATGAGTAAAATCAAGAGTGACCCAGAGGAGATTGTCCCTCTCTTTGGCCTAGTGCACACCAGAGCGGTTCTGCTGCGGTTTGCGATTCGCTTGCGGGTGCGGATCCGCTAGGGTAATGTATTTCAATGGGCTGGTGCACACCAGAGCGGGAGGCGTTTTGCAGAAATGCATACTCCCGGGCTGCTGCAGATTTTGGATTGCGGATGCATTTCTGCCTCAATGTTAAGTATAGGAAAAACGCAAACCGCTCTGAAAAACGGCACTGCAGAGCGGTTTGCCAGGCGGTTTTTGTTACAGAAGCTGTTCAGTAACAGCTTTACTGTAACAATACATGAAATCTACTACACCAAAAACGCTTCACATAACCGCAAAATGCCAGCTGAAACGCTACAGAAAAAGAAGAAAAAGCGTTTAAAAAATCTGCTAGCATTTTGCGGATCTGCTAGCGTTTTTTGGTGTGCACCAGGCCTTTATCTGAGCCATTCAGGGCAAAAAGAGGTCAATCATTTCTTCAAATAGTGGAATAAGAAAATATTTCCATAAAAACAAAGAAAACAAATATCTGAAAAGCTGATTTTGAAATGTAAAACATAAAAGTTATTACTAGCAAATACTCCAAAATAAAAGCTTACACAGTGATTGCTTAATGTTAGCAAGGAAAGGGCCTTGACATTTGTAGGTTGTTAAAAAAAATAAACTCAAACAGGATATACTTTCGGCTTCTAACCCCAAGCAAGACATTTCCCAACAGTGAGCCAAATGCTTGAAGATTTCCTGTGATACACAGACAAGTTATGATTCAGTCAGGAAGTGTATTGCTGCAGGTTTATGTCCCTATATGTAATATTCTTATTCAGCTGCCATCCAAAGTTTATACTGGAGATTTATACATTTTTAACTGAGGCTAGGTTCTCAGTGGTGGTCATTTGCATAACTTATACGTAATAATGACTGTGAACTGCAACTGTAGACTTTAATTTAAACCTCCTTAGCGGTATGCTCGTCCATTACCGCCGGAGGGCGCCGCTCAGGCCCCGCTGGAACGATTTTCACAATTTATTTTTCAAACACGCAGCAAGCACTGTGCTTGCTGCGTGTTGATCCCGATTGCCGCCGCTCGCCGCCGATGCGCCGATATCCGCCTCTCGCCACCCGCCGAGACCCCTGTAGCGCTAGGCTAACTACATGATAGGGGAAAAAAAATGTAAAAAATACTGCTGCGCATCCACCCTGGCGATCTTAATAGAACACCAGGGTGGTTTACAAAGCCTGCATGCAGCACAGTACTGTGAACAGCCCCATTGAACTGTATGGGCAGTGAGTTGACATTCAGAATTATTCCGAACCGCAACTGAGCACTGTGAACTAGGCCTAGACTTTGTTTTGCAGAGTATGTTTGATAACTGTCCCTCATAGGAGCTCACTCTCCCTAGTGTGCAGACTCACCTCCCCAACAGTGCTGTACACAGTGCTGAATGAGGCTACAGAGCCTTGGTGGCTTCCACAGACGTTTAGTAGGAGGTCCAGACACAAGCCCTCCCACCAGAGCCAACCCTCTACTTATCCCTAGCCAAGTATCCACCTTACCCTAACCACCCTCTCCAGCCCATACATACCTCATCTGCCCCAAAGTAACATCATACTCTGGTCTCAGCACCAGTGTAGAAGACACTCAGTGGTCAAGTGGGTTGGAAAGAGAAAATTGGCAGTTGAGTTGATTCGGATTCTCATCCAAATGTCAATACTTGCTGCTAAGCCTAAGCAGAGCCCCATTAGTGACAGCAGTCAGAGCTGCTGAGGCATTACAGTTGTACAGTATGCAACTTTCCTTCCTATTTAGTACACATTGGCTCATTACATGATCATGTCAATTTCAAAATCATAGGCACTTATACAGAGCAGGGGCGTAACTAAAAATCACTGGGCACCTCCTGCAAAACTTGTCCCTACAAATGGCCCTAGAGGGCCCTAGAGCTAGGGGCCCCCCTCAGGCTTCTCCCGCTAAGGGCCCCCTGTGGCTGCATCTATAGCAGGGGCTATTGTGACGGCCCCTGATACAGAGCCATGTGAGGGACCATCTCCCTATAAGCACTGATATGGTGTTTGCCTTGCTTGGGATTAATATGAATTTGACACCCTTATATAGATTAATATCCTATTTGTAGCCTTTTTTTTGTAAAATGGGTATTTGTAGCTGCTAATTTTTATGTAGCGGCTATTTGTAGCCCCTATTTTTGTAGTGTCCCTTTTTTTTCTCCCTCCTCCACTTCAACACAGCTGTCAGCCTCTCTCCAACCCCCCAAGAAATCAGTGACAGGTGACCTCTCCCCCTCTCCAAGATAGGTGGCTTCACATTCCCCGCCTCTAAGACAGCATCTTCCTTCCAGGGCGGCAGTAATAAATAAAATGTGTGTCATGTGGTGCCACCAGTCTACTGCCTCCCTGCAGCGAGGACTGAGCAGAGGACACATGGGGCTATGAGTATGAGGCATGAATCACACTGCCCCCTTACAAAACAGAGGACACAATGGCCCCTGTCACAGGATGATGCCACATGCTCCTTTCCTTCTCCAGTCCACTGAGCAGTGCTTCTCTTTGTCCTCCTATAGCAGTGCATCTTTTACTTTCAAACTACTGGCAATGTAACTGATGTTACATCGGCAAGTCACATGATGTGGCTGCCTTGGAGACAGCAAGATTCATGCCTCTGTATTCTGAGACTTTGGTCTACGGGCAGCAGCGGCAACCCAGTGAGGAGGTGGCAGTCCGGGAGGAAAGTGGCACTTAAGTTGGCAGCAGAAAAATGTGCTCGCTTTATTACCCCTAACGAAGCCCCCACTTTAGAGGGTGAAACATTTTGTCTTTTATGGGGTGGTGATGTGTTTTTCGTTGAGTAGGTAAGAGTGTAGTGGTCTAGGTATACACACACACACACACACACACACATTATGCTGAGACTATGAACAGCATAGACGAATAACCAACAAAGATTCTCTCTTCCTAATTCAGCTCTGTCAGTTTGTAGTCACTGACGTAGTGGTTAGCGCTCTCGCCTTGCAACGCTGGGTCTCCGGTACAAATCCCAGCCAAGTCAACATCTGCAAGGAGTTTGTATGTTCTCCCTGTATCTGAGTGGGTTTCCTCTGGGCACTCGGGTTTCTTCCCACATCCCAAACACTAAGAAAATAATAAATAGGCTTCCCACTAAGATTGTCCCTAGACTATGATACATGCACTACACGATACATACATACATAGACATAAGTAGGGACTAGATTGTGAGCTCCTCTGAGGGACAGTAAGTGACAAGACAACACACTCTGTACAGAGCTGCATAACATGTCAGCGCTATATAAATACTAAAATAATAATAAATGTAAAAAAATTATATATATATATATATATATATATATATATATATATATATATATATGTATATATATATATATATATATAGTTAATTTTTAGATGAATTCTTTCCTCTAATATAGGTATAATTTTTTTAAAAAAAAATCAGGTTTTGTATAATTAGTAAAAGGCTGAGGTAACTATAAAAAGTCATTAGTGGGGTAAACAAATAGTACGGTCTTTAAATGTGGCCTCAGTTGGGCACAGGCAAAAGTTTAATGTTAAGTAGTGGCTGAAAGCTGCTAGTCAGCACCAGTTGTGAGGTCAGGGCATCAGTGCTTGGTTGCCACATAGCTGACTGTCTGATATGTGGCAGTTTGCTGTAACTGATAGCAAGAGCCACGCTATCCTGAAGAAAGAATATCAATTGTTTTTTGGGGCAGATATGGCCAGAATGAGAAAAAAAGAATAGGATAAAATATTCCATCTATGAAGAAAATACTGTTTCCACAAACTGCCATTCCTGTACTGGCCCACCATTAACTACTAGCAGATACATCCTGGCTAAAGTGGTTTCACAAACCAGGAAATCTTTATGTATCTTCAGTCGAAAGTGGATCCTGCCCAATAACATGCCAGTAAGTTCCACATTACTGCAAGAATTATTAGTGTGTCCTGTCCAATAGCACCCCAGTAACTGCCACATTACTGCCTGAAATATTATTGTGTCCTGTCCAATAGCACCCCAGTAACTGCCACATTACTGCCTGAATTATTATTGTGTCCTGTCCAATAGCACCCCAGTAACTGCCACATTTTATGAATAATTAGTGTGTCCTGTCCAACAGCACCCCAGTAACTGCCAAATGACTGCCTGAATTATTGTGTCCTGTCCATTAGCACCCCAGTAACTGCTACATTATTGCCTGAATTATTATTGTGTCCTGTCCAATAGTACCCCAGTAACTACCACATTACTGCCTGCATTATTAGTGTGTCCTGTCCAATAGTACCCCAGTAACTGCCACATAACTGCCTGAATTATTATTGTGTCCTGTCCAATAGCACCCCAGTAACTGCCACATTACTGCCTGAATTATTAGTGTGTCCTGTCCAATAGCACCCAGTAACTGCCACATCACTGCCTGAATTATTAGTGTGTCCTGTCCAATAGCACCCCAGTAACTGCCACATTTCTGCCTGAATTATTATTGTGTCCTGTCCAATAGTACCCCAGTAACTGCCACATTACTGCATGAATTATTATTGTGTCCTGTCCAAAAGTACCCCAGTAACTGCCACATTACTGCATGAATTATTATTGTGTCCTGTCCAATAGTACTCCAGTACCCCAGTAACTACCACATTACGGAATTAATTATTAGTGTGCCCTGTCCAATAGTGCCCAAGTACCCCTAGCACCCTTGTAACTGCCACATTACTGCCTGAATTATTTTTGTGTCCTGTCCAATAGCACCCCAGTAACTGCCATATTATTGCATGAATTTTTAGTGTGTCCTGTCCAATAGCACCCCAGTAACTGCCACATTACTGCCTGAAATATTATTGTGTCCTGTCCAATAGCACCCCAGTAACTGCCACATTACTGCCTGAATTATTATTGTGTCCTGTCCAATAGCACCCCAGTAACTGCCACATTACTGCCTGACTTATTTGATGCACAGATCAGAAAGAAGTGTGACTTGTGTGGACTAATAGGCCATACAAACTCAGCAAACCCAAACACCCAGGTGGCCATTGTGCTGATGATGATCCTGCAGCAAGCCTTCATCTGTGTATCTGATGAAACAAGTGAAGTAAGAAATCTGATACATTTGCAAACTTCAAATAAATAACTGTGAACTGAACAGATTTTTTTTAAATCAAAAAAATCTAGTGTTTCCTGCCTTTGTCACCAGTGTATATAAAGTTGTCCAACAGAGGATGGATTGGTTGACAGCCCAATATATGCAGACAGTACAAGCGATCATCCAAAAGTGCATAGCTGATCTCTAAAAGAAATGGTCATGAAATGAATTTTCAACATAAACAATTCACAAATCGCACATTAAATACATACATATTCCTGAGCACCACAAAAGCAGCATATTTTTGCAGTGCAGTTTATAAAAAGCAATGGCATGGGGAAACAGAGGGTTTCATTTATGTAGATAGAAGCCAGGTGAAAACCAGAGCAAAATCTGGGCCAGCTGCCTAAGACCAGACAATCAGGTTCCAACTGTTCCATGAATCAGGTATTCTGAGTAAGTACTTGGGGAATTTGCCAGGGAGCCTTCATTAAGCTCATGCCAAAAATAAACATAACTCTTAACTTCTGACTGAGAGCCCTGCCCCTACCAGCTGTCTACAAACTAGACATAGTAAGATTCCCATTATTGGCAGATTGGCTACCCTAGGGGCAGCATGAAGCGGAGCAGTGCTTTTCAGCGCTTCTAGATTTGGGCGCAGCCAGCACCTCCATAGACTAGAATAGGAATCACTCCTATTGCAGCGCTCAGTGAGTAACGTCGGCTCCGTCAGAAGACGGAGCCGAGGTTGCTTAGAAACACAATAATTCGGCCTCCAGCAATCGCTGGAAGCCGAATTATTTCATTCCCCCACTATCCATGGCGGCCTGGGGGGTTGATAGTAATTAAAACGGCCCGGACTTGTGCAGAAGCAGGATCAGCCATATCTATGCGTTCGTAATGCGGCAACGCTTATTTTGGTACTTATCCGTTAGCCGGGCGCATCCGGCAGGTGGCGCTGTTGATGTTAATTCCAATCATAATGACTTCACGTCAACCTGTGAATGTAAACGCCGGATGCGCCCGGTTTAAACAGATCAAGCCGCCGGCTTGCTTCATGAGTGTCTCGCTCTCCTCCCCCTCTTGCCCTCTCTCCTATGAGCCTTGGGGAGGGGACATGCGTGTCCCCCCAGAGTCGTTCGTCGCGGCATTGCGACGAACGACTCTGGGGGGACACGCATGTCCCCTCCCCAGTGTTCTATAGGAGAGAGGGCAAGAGGGGGAGAAGAGCGAGACACGAAGCAAGCCGGCGGCTTGATCTGTTTAAGCCGGGCGCATCCGACGTTTACATTCACAGGTTGACGTGAAGTAATTATGATTGGAATTAACATCAACAGCGCCACCTGCCGGATGCGCCCGGCTAACGGATAAGTACCCTTATTTTTGTACGCGTTGCAGCCCGCAATAGCGCTAATTACAGTCGAGAATGCGGAAAAAGCTACGCGTGGCCAGTCCTGACGGGCCTGTCGGCAAAAACGAAACTAGCTGGCAGCGGGGGGCTAGAGGATTAGCGAGTGGCTGCGAGGGCACAGGACTGCTGAAGGGGGCTGTTAGAAGCCCCAGGTGAGTAAAACTCATTTTTTTTTTCCTGGCTTAAGTGTCCCTTTAAAAGGAAATAAATATGGCAGCCTCCATATCCCTCTTGCTTCAGTTGTCCTTTAAAGGGAACCTGAGGGGAGAGGGATGTGAAGGCTGACGTGTTTGTTTCTTTTTAAATAATGCACTTTGCCTGGCTGTTCTGCTGATCCTCTGCCTCTAAGCCAGAGACCCTGAACAAGCTTGCAGATCAGATGTCTATGACAATTTGACAAGATTAGCTGCATGCTTGTTTCAGGTGTGTGTGATTTAGATCCTACTGACTAGAAAGATCAGCAGGATTGCCAGGCAACTGGTATTGTTTAACCACTTCCGGATTCTCGGTGCGTATATATACGCCCCTGAATCCTGAAGTTTATTCCATGGAAACGAGCGGCCGTTCCATGTCAGTTCACGGAGGGTGTCTCCGTGAACACCCTGCGAGCCGATCGGCGGCTCGCAGGGTAAATGTAAACACACGGGGAAGACCTTCGCAGCAGCGCCGTAGAGGAGATCGGTGATCCCCGGCCTCTGATTGGCCGGGGATCACCGGCATCTGATAGGCTAAAGCCTATCCCATCAGGCGCAGGACGGAAATCCGTCCTGCGCCGCTCACAGGGGGAGGGAGAGGGAGGGAAGGGGAAGGAGGCCAGGAAGCGCTGCGGAGGGGGGCTTTGAAGAGCCCCCCCCCGCAAGCAGCCGGCGGCGATCAGACCCCCCCAGCAGGACATCCCCCTAGTGGGGAAAAAAGGGGGGAAGTCTGATCGGCCTGGCTGCTATCTGATCTGTGCTGTGGGCTGGAGAGCTCACGCAGCACAGATCAGCACAAAATGTCATGGTATAGAAGTGGTTAAAAGGAAATAAATATGTAAATATGGCATCTTCCCTAGGTCTCACACCTCGGGTTCAGCACAATAAAATGTATTTAAAGCATAAGGTAGTCGCAAGCATTTTGTTGTACCTGCACATAAGCAGAAGTGCTTGTTTATGAGTACCGCAATATATTCACTTTGAGTATTGGCAGAGAAAGGCACATGCAGACGGTCAATTACCGTCATCCAGAATGATCATTGGTGATCTTTCTGGGGTACAGTTTTAGGAAGAATAGTTGTGCAGACACATTGCTTGGCTATAGCCAAACAGCCTGTTGTGTTCTATGGTGAGGGGAGCTTGGATAACAAGCACCAGAGAAGTGCTAGATGCCAAACAATAGTGGCCATTGGTGTTGGCCATTAAGTGATTCATTCAACACAGCTTATTCAGTGGATGTATCTCGGTTTTGTGCACAGTGTGCCATAGCAAAAGCAGAATATATGCAGCGTGTGCTGCAGCTGAAAGCGAGTGTGGTCATGAGAGATTTTGGACAGGGCCAAATAATGGGCATAACTTAAAAGTATGTGATTTAAAGAGAACCTGTACTGAGTAAAAATATTTAAAATAAACACATGAGGTAACTTCAAATGGACATTACATAGTTACCTTGCCATCAGTTCCTCTCAGAAGCTCACCATTTTCTTCTGACAATAATCCCTTCCAGTTCTGACAATATTTTGTCAGATCTGAAATATATCAGTTGCTGTCAGTAAAATATCAGTTGCTGTCAGTTATAGCTGAGAGGAAAACTGATGTACCAGTTAATGTCCATGTTTCCCTATGGCTCAAGTGGGCGATGTTACAGTTTAACTGTGTGCTGACCAGAAAGCTGTTATGGGTAATGGCCATTTTCAAAATGGAGGACGGAAAATTCCCTTGATCACAGTGAACAAACAGGACGTGGGACAGGAGAAAGACACTGAGGAGTAGACTACATGGAAGGTAAGTATGACTTGTGTATGCTTATTTTGACTTTTAATTTTCAGTTCAGGTTTTCTTTAAGATTACAGGTTTTAGTTGCTGTGCTTTCATGCCACTTGTTCACACCTAGGGCGTTTTAGTTATTTTTTTAAGCGCCGGTGATTTGCAAAATTCCCTATGAGAGAGTTCACATCTGAGCGGTTCGTTTCCGGTCTGCTCAGCAAAGCGCTGCCTTTACCATTTTAGGGCAATTTTGCTACAATGAAAAGTATAGGAAAAGCACAAAACACCCACAAAATCGCTTTGTGCAGTGATTGCGTTTGCGCTTTGATGAATACATACATTGTATTTATTCGTTTCTGGGTCAAAGAATCGCTCAGCAAAAGCGCTTTGAAAAGTGCTGCACACAAAATCGAACAGCGCAGGTAAGCGCCGGGAGGGGGTAAAAATTGTGCTAAAAAATGCAAAACGCGGCCATCCGCGATTTCGATTTTAGATGAGAACAGAGCCTAACTGCACCATCACATGAAGTCTCATATATTAGTGGACTGCAAGCAAACATCACTGCACTTCTGGCCACAAGAGGCCCAGATGTATAGATATGGATTGTGTAATAATTTAAACAAGAAAAATGAAAATATATGGTAACTTATTAGACTGGTAAAATTAAATGCTATATTTATTAAGAACAGGCAAATCTGAATGATATGCAAATAATTATGACCTGCAAGTATCAATGACATGCAGATATTGGAAATAAAAAGCAAATAAAATGATATGCACATCAGCCATGTCTAGTATCTGAGACGATCTGGGGCAGCCCCTCCTCCCTTTGATCAGGCAGCCAGTACACACTTTAGAACACAAGCATACCCCAGAAACAAGCAGGGGGCGACCGTGGGCCTGGAAGTGGACATACCTGATCTACAGCCCTATGCTGCTTACAGTGGTGTAGCTAAGGAGCTATGGGCCCCGGTGCAAGTTTTACATTGGGGCCCCCCCAAGCACTTTATACATAACAATTGATACGGCGCACAAAAACCTGCCAATGACAACTACAGTGTCAGAGGTGCAAGAAGGGGATGTGGAACAGCTTGTTAATGATCACTACTATTTAAAGCATCTATAGAAGTGATTATTACCAGCACAGGACCAATAGAGAGCTAATATTGTGCTTGAGGGAGGGCCCCTCGGGGCCCCTGTGGCCCAAGGGCCCCGATGCGTTTGCTACCTCTGCAACCCCTATTGCTACGCCACTGGCTGCTTAGCTGTACTAGGGATGAGTTTCCATCTTCTTCCTTCTCTGCATGGTGTGCGCTGCCCGTACTACAGGCTTGTCCATATAGCCATATGCTGCCACATCATCTGGTCAGGACAAGCCTCTAGTAAGCGCAGCAAGCACCATGCCAGAGGCAGCGACAGGGGGATCGGTTAGTGCTAGGCATCGAGAGGTTAGGACATAGTATCATACATCAGAAAAGATTACGTGTATTTATCGGAATTAACTAGTAGACTATAGGTAATTGTACTGTTAGTGCCCATCTCTGGGGCCCTTTTTACCATTTGCTTTTTTTGTTTTACAAGTACGCATATTATATACCCTTCAAGAAGAACAATTGTACAAAAATAAAAGGCAGATGCAACTACAGTAGTAAAATGTTCACTTAAACTATATTGTGAGGTTGAGTGTAATGATGGGCCGGACATCAAACTTTTGGGTTTTCGAATCCGAATCTCCGCAAAAATTTGTGAATCTGAGAATCTCCATAGACTTCAATGGCAGGCAAATGGCTGCCGAATTTAGCGGTTAATAGCAAAGCTCCCTTCTGTGCTAGAAACATCAAATGTTCAGGGTATGTGGAGGGGGAAAGTGGCTACAAGAGGAAAAAATGTTTTCAAAAAGATCTTATAGTTAAGAAAATCGATTTTAAAGTTTCATAGGAAAAAAATAATACATTTATGGATGGACCCCCTCCAAACCCCTCCGAAGTCGCAACGCTTTGGCCAGGGATCGCTATAAAGCCGCAATATGGCCGTATAAAGAATTCTGGCAACTCTTTCTTTTTTTAATGTTTAGAGTGTGGGCAATTAGAAAAAAAAAATGACGTGGGGTCCCCCCCTCCCGAGTCTCTTTAACCCCTTGTTCCCATGCAGGCTGGGATAGCAAGAATGTGGAGCCCCGGCTACATAGGGCTTCGCACTCTGAGCTATATCAGCCTGCATGATACATGGTATACGAGGGGCAGCCAAGCCTCCCCCTCCCCCTCTGGAGCCCTTGACCAATCCATGGACAAGGGGCTTTTCCCCACCTCCGGTGCCCCAGGAGGAGGTGGGGGCGATGACTCCCTGGGGGTGTGGAGGTGGCATCTGGGAGTTCCCTTTAAGAAGACCAATGGGGAGACTTGGAGCCAAAATTTAAAAATGCTTTCGTGCTCTAGCTATACAGAGTATAGTTAGAGCTGTGCTGTGTGGCGGGGAGAAGGGTAGCTTTACTATTAACCACTAAAGTCGGCGGCCATTAAAGTCTATGGGAACAATGCGAACACAAATTGTTTTGTAAAAATTTGTGTTGTACGCGATTTTTGAACACCGCTGATTTGCTGCAAAAGTATTCGCCTGCCGATTCAGCCCATCTCTAGTTGAGTATTATTTTTGCCCCTCACGGGATAAAGTTTGACACTCTTGGTATAAGGGGATTTCATTGAGAGGTGTTATGCATATTATTCAAAACTAGTGAACAAGTTTATTGCTAAATTCTTAACCAAGATTGGAGGTTTTTTTTTTTTCCCCTACAGGCATGGAGAATTGGAGGGCATTGGAACAGAATGAGTATGTCTATCCAGCATAGATTTGAATATTCAGTACATGACTGAACAGCCTGCAGTGGTGGATGGGCCACGGGTGAGTAAACATCACCCAGTGTGGGTGCTCAGGTGTGTTTTGTTTTACATTTTTTACATGTTGGTGATGTCCATCAACTGAATAAATCATGGTTAGGTTATTTTATGCTACATTCTTATTAAAGTTTTGTTCTTTTTTTTTAAAACAACATGAGAAACTGTAATATCAGCAATGGAGGCCAGCTTGAGTGATCTAGACAGTAGCGTATGTACAGTAAATAGGTCATTATGCAGCGTTGCGATTAAAATAGAAGTGCTTGTTAAGTCAGAGGATATATATAATCTAAACATTGAATCAGCAGTAGAAACATTTTGGTCTGTAACTAAATGAAAGGACTGTACTTTGAGCAGCTCTAAGGCTGGGGACACGCTTGATATTTTCACACACTTTTTCTGCACAGAAAAGATTTAAATTGAGAACTTATGTTAATCAATGGGCTAGTTCACACTTTATGCGTTTTTAGCAAGCAGAAAAACAACTGACATCCTGCAGGATAATTCTGAACATTTTCTCAGTTATCTCTATCAGTTACATTAGCTGCTGTGAAAAAATGTGCACGTTTTTCTGCATAAAAACACAGAAGGCCCATATGCAATTCACTTTTTCTCCTGAGTTTTCTCCTAGAAGATAATTTTTCATCTTCAATTTAGAATAAATGCAGCACTTTGCACTGGAAAAAGTGCCAAAAATTAGATGAAAAAGTATCATCAAAATTATTTTGAGTATTTGTTTGCTTGCTGGTGGTTTACAGGGCATCTTATTGACAAGTTTGAAAATATCACCTAGGAGAAGAAGGTGAATTGCATATGGGCCAGGGTGTGCAGAAAATACACACAGAAAACTGAAAGACAAGCGTGTCCCCTGCCTAACACCACCATTTGGGGAAGGAAAGGGCCAATGTGTAATGGAGGTAACTGAGGCATTCAGGTTTTTGAAAAACAAAGGTTGTGCAGTTTTGTTGTTTGAAAGTCATGAATTCTCAATTTCATGTATATCCCAATGAAAGGCAACACCCGGTTTTATCCAGTGACTGGTGTTAGTCATCATTTATAGACAAATTTACATTTTATTATGTTTAAGGAATGAGTGGTCAGATTGATACATTGTATAACATTATGCCTGGGACTCAACCTTAAAGAGGAACTCCAGTGAAAATAATGTAATAAAAAAGTGCTTTATTTTTACAATAATTATGTATAAATGATTTAGTCAATGTTTGCCCATTGTAAAATCTTTTAAATCCTTGATTTACATTCTGACATTTATTACACGGTGACATTTTTACTGTTGGCAGGTGATGTAGCTGCTGCATACTTTTTTGGCAGTTGGAAACAGCTGTAAACAGCTATTTCCCCCAATGCAACAAGGTTCACAGACAGGAAACTGCCAGGAGTACCATGGTCCTCAAAGTTTCCTGTGGGAGGGGTTTCACCACAATATCAGTCATACAGCGCCCCCTGATGGTCTGTTTGTGAAAAGGAATAGATTTTTTTCATGTAAAAGGGGGTATCAGCTACTGATTGGGATAAAGTTCAATTCTTGGTCGGAGTTCCTCTTTAAGGTGGCCACTAATGATCCAATCTTTTTCATCCAATCTTACCATTTCTATGTAATATAACGTAACTGCCGGAAGTATCCATTCAGTATATTCACTCCATTTACCCTTATACTACATAGATTTGGTAAGATTGGATGAAGAAGATTGCATCATTAGTGGCCACCATTACAAATAGAAAATCCGGAGGTTCAGGCGCGGCAGGCTGGGAGACGCTGAGGGATGCGGCGGTGAGGCCGTCCTGAGCTTTTCTAATATGCGCATATGGTTCTTATGAAATGTGAGTGCACTACTTTTTATCATTTACAGTGGGATGCGAAAGTTTAGGCAACCTTGTTAATAGTCATGATTTTCCTGTATAAATCGTTGGTTGTTACGAAAAAATAAAATGTCAGTTAAATACATCATATAGGAGACACACACAGTGATATTTGAGAAGTGAAATGAAGTTTATTGGATTTACAGAAAGTGTGCAATCATTGTTTAAAAAAAATTAAGCAGGTGCATAAATTTGGCCACCACAAAAAAAAAGAAATGAAGTCAATATTTCTGAAAATCCAATAAACTTCATTTCGCTTCTCAAATATCACTGTGTGTGTCTCCTATTTGATATATTTAACTGACATTTTTTATCATAACAACCAACGATTTATACAGGAAAATCATGACTATTGACAAGATTGCCCAAACTTTCGCATCCCACTGTATAATAAACTGAGTTACGCTATGAAAAGATTGTTTTCAGTTTTTAAAGGCTTTATACATGTTAATTACTATGGAAGATTGGAGACTGAAATTTCATACAAAGCGCTGAAGGCTGGTCTGTGAGGGCTCGTTCCCACTATCGCGAATCTGCATGCGTCCAACGCATGCAGATCCGCACATGTAATGCAAGTGGATGGGCCTGTTTCCACTGTAGCGTTGTTGAGGTGCGTTTTTTTCAGCGGTAAAAAAACGCACAAAAGAGCCAACGATTTCGCCTGCGTCGGGAATCCGTGCGAATCGCCGCTAATGTATTTAATAGTAAAAACGCATGCGTTTGTTACATGCGTTTTTACCCGCGATTTCGCGTGCGATTTCGCACCTTTTTCAATTTTATTTAGCCCTGGCAGTGTCATGGTTAATTTCGCATGGCACCCTGCCATGCGAAATCGCATGCGAAATCGCGGGTAAAAACGCATGCGGAAACGCATCCGCATGCGTTTTTACAAGCGTCGGAATGCGGCCGAAATCGCGTCGCAACAGTGGGAACGAGCCCTGAATGAACAACAGTATCTGGTGAGCCTGGACCTTATTTCTTGCATGCTGGTGGTGGCACCCGTTGTATAGTATAGCACGGTGGTCACATGGAGGTGTGTGTAAGAAGGAAAACATTACTAACTGGATTACGCTAGGTTTTCTCCCAATTTTTCTTCTTTGAGTTCACCATATACAGTAGTGTGAACCAAGCAAGATCGGAGGGAAACTTGATATAAAGCTTGTTTGCTGATCTATGATTAAATCAGCCACGAACGTCGGTGAGCGTATTTTATACTGCTATCCTCTGGCGCAGGGGTCCCCAAACTTTTTTGGTCAAAGGCCGAGTCAACATACTTCAGACTGCTGGGGGGCCGGAACATACCGAAAATGATGTTGAAAAACATTACATTGAATCTAGGTATTGATTCCCCCAATCATGCCTGGAGGAGAACTCCCAGCAGCAGCCATTAACTGCTTGCCGACCGCGTCACGCCGATGGGCATTCAGCAACCCCATGACCGCCTAACGCCGATAGGCGTAAAGTCCTGGGGCAGCAGTTTGCAGGAGATTGTGTGCGCATCTCCTACTCGGGGGGCGGAGCTCCGCCCCTCCTTCAGTCTCGATCGCCGCTCGGGAAACTGTTAGACGGCAAAACCGCCATCTAATTATAGTACAGCGCTGCGATTAGCAGCAGCGCTGTACTGGGGACAGCTGTGTGATACGGCTGTCCCCTCCAGGGGATCAGAGAGAGATGTTATTCTCTATTGTAAAAAAAACTAATTTTTTTGGGGAAAAATAAAGAATCCATAAAAAAGAAAAGGGGAGGGGGAATCACTTGTGTGCTGTGTTGTGCGGCCCTGCAGCTTGGCCTTAAAGCTGCAGTGGCCCTTTTTACATAAAATGGCCTGGTCATTAGGGGGGTTTAACACTGCAGTCCTCAAGAGGTTAAGTCATGCAGTGCCTGAAGAATGTTGTGCGCCAGACAGTGAAACATACCCAGGTGACACCCTGCCGTCCACTTGGACAGCAATGTCACCTGATGCAGAATTGGATTGGAAGCCAGAGCATGATTGCTCACTGACTTCTACAGTATGTGAATGGGTGGGGCCAGCACTACTATTCTATATGCGGGCCACCGATATTTAAAGGTGCAGTGAGCCACATTTATAAGTTATAGATTTTATGTTTTGGGGGGCCAGTGAAAAAGCCTTGGGGGGGGCGCATTCGACCCGTGGACCATAGTTTGAGGACCACTGCTCTGGAGTGTTTCAGACTGTTAGTCTTTTAAAGGAATAGAAATATTGGTGTTTTGATGGACTGAATTCTATATAACAATTTTGAAATTTGAGTACTGTGAGTTATGTTGAGCACTGCATACTGTAAGCTCTGCAAATTTTTTGGGTCGGGGAGGTGATACTCCCTGCCCATTTTTTGTGCAGCGATCCATTAGAGAGATAGAGGTGTGTTGGTGTTACAAGGAGCATGCCATAGCAAAAATAGAAAATCCTTTATTGCATGAAGTGTCAGAAATGCACATGCATTTCAGGTGACTTACACCCTTTATCAATTGTTAACATCAAGTAAGGTGAATATACCTCGTTTGTAGCAACTCGTGCATCCATATGCTAGATTTGTTTTTACATTCCCCTTATCTGATGTTTGCAATTGATAGAGGAATGCAGGTCACCCAGAATGTCATCATGCATGTGTTCTGTGACACTCCAAGCAATGAACGCTATTCTATTTGCCAGATGGTGTCCCTAACAATGTATACAGTAGACTGGAATACACCCATGATAGTGGAGTAGCGCGGTTAATGTTATTGCAGACCCAGAAACTGCTTTACTGTGTAGTTCAGAGTATATAGTACATAAGAGGACCACATTGCATTGTGCTGTGGTGCCATGGAGTGTCTGCCCCCCCCCCCCCTATAAAATATTTATATTATTAACAATGGGGTATGGGAAAATAGTTCCCTCAGTTTCAATATAACCTTTAGTAGACAGTAGTATATATTTCTGCTGTGCTGGCTGTTATAACATATTGCTGTTATTTTAAAGTGGAACATTGCTGGCACAAAACCCTTTGCTGCTATGCCAAGATGAATCTACTTACCTGGAGTTAGGAGTTCTGTTCTACATTGTTGCACCTGCTGGTGGCACCATTTACCTAGAATATTCTATTACCTCTGCTCACCAGCAGGTGGCATTCTTCAACACCATGGGCTCTATTCATAAAACCTTACCGCAAGTTTTCCGCTCAAAACAGCGGATTTTCCCGTCCATTTAGCAAAGTGGGCATTCATAAAAGCTGTTCCCGCATGAAAATCTACAATCCCCCAGCAGAGCGAGAAATTTCCGCCTTCTCCAGTGTTTTTCTAGATTTATCTAGAAAAAAGTAACAAAATGGCCATTCATGAAGTTTAGAGGAAGCGGTATGTGGACGGGAAATACCGCTTCCTCTGATTTTGCGGATTACATACAAGTGAATGGGACAGACCTCCCAGAGAGAGCAGTGCACGGAGGGACTCTGCCGGCTGAAGTGTTTCCGCATGCCTTCCGACAGCTTACCGCCAGCTTTCAGCGGGAGATCTCCGCTCTTGCATCGCAGCTGGCAAGATTTTTTTGAATGACCACCCAGAAGTGTAAAATACCGCTGCGGTATTTTCCCTCCAGGAGTTTTTTCGCCACAACTTTTTTATGAATAGAGCCCCTTGTGGTCCTTGCTATACCTGCAACATATTGGTTTTCTTGGTTTCTTCATGGTTGGTGTACTTTATCTTTTATAAAAAGAAAAGTAGTCTGTAACTTTATTATGTTTTAGTAATTTGGAGACAGTGGGCATTAACAGTTCCATGTGCAGGATTGGCTCATTCACACCTGTTATAGAGAAATCTCAGAGAATTGTGGTCTTCTATAAAATTTGAATACCAAACTTGCCTCAAAAGTGGAAAGCCTGTGGATGGTCCACAGGATTTCCAGATCCTCTGAGCCCACCATTCCTCCACAGGACCTCAGTTCCTAGCCATGTACGAGTGCATGCATAGTAGGCATGTGCAAGTAAGGTCCGCACCTGGCCAGCAGAACAAAGCACCCATGCACAGAGGAAAAAAGCCATGCATGGGTGGCTCAGTTCTACTTGCCATGGTCAGACCATAGTCACGCTTGCCAAGTCCAACTGCACTGGAACACAGCGGGAGTATGACCACAATAGGCAAGCTCTTTTCTCAAATGTTTAGCGTGACCAAACACAGGAATGGTGAAGGAGAATCCCGGGAGCCTCTGGACTATCCAGAGGTATGCTTTATACACAAACAGTGTGAAGTGGCTAATATTCTGTAAAATACTGCACAATGTGATTGCACTGCAGTATAAAAATATGAAAAATAAAGCTGTAAATTACATCAGAACTAATTTTAAACAAAGATAATTGCCCTCCATGAAGCAAAGGTCCTGTAACAGTGTTTAACCACTTTATGACTACTGTATTTTGTAGTAGCACAGAATTTGCTCATAAGGGTCTGTTTAGCGTTTGCCTGCAATCCATTTTATTTTATTCATGAAGTACGGTATGTTACTACAGTTATGTGTCTAACTGTCACTATAGCTTATCTGACTTTATAAAAGGTCAACCCTACAATACAAAAGGCATATCAATATTACGGGAAGGGGGTTAAACATCCTTCCTCTTTTTTTTTTCTACTTTTCCTCTTCCACTCTTTCCTCCTTTTGAACATTATATTTGCTGTTGCTAGTTCAATGTAAGGTGACGAATGTCTTTCAAACCTCATACTTTGTATGTGTACCGGTAATAACTGGAAATAAACTTTTTTTTTCTTCTTTACATCAAAGGAAACCCTTGAACTCATTGTGGACAAAAACGTACAGGTGCCTTTGAATTTTGTCCACAGATTGACACAGAGACAATGGGTGGTAGGTTAATGATCGCAATTCCTCACATTTATGTTCAGCATGAAGCCATTACTGTATCAAGAACAATTTCAATCCCTTTTGTTGACTTTATAATAAAAAAAAAGTTCATTTTTTTTAACTTTGGAAATTGTCGCTACTGTAGCTATTGTTATATGCTGTGCGTCTTTCTTTATTTGATGTAGGATCTGCTTTGCTTTCAGCTTCCAGAGAGGAGCAGGACAAATTGTTAGCGCTTATGCCTGTGGTGTAGGATTTCTATAGGCATTCTATGGCAGCACAACAGACTTCAGAGCAGACAACATTACATATATGAGATGTGAGACTCTTTATTGGAGGACTGATGTGTACAATCAGATGCTGGCTGTGGTCTAACATCACATATTGCAGAATACATTCCTAATGTACAAATACAATAAAAAAAGGTGCTTTTTTAAGATAAACTACCAGATGTGGATGAAAAGTTCCGGTACCATTTAATACAAGATAAACATAATAAATCTTTACATAATCATGTCAACTTGTACTTCATTGACACACAATTAATTACATTTGGTCACAAGAAAAAAAAAAAAAAGAGAAACAAAAAAGATCAGTGATAAATAAATCTATATTCTTTTTTTTTGTACAAAATCATGTATCTTCAGCTTTTCATTAACTGGTACATGTAAGGCACATTAGAATGTATATTTCTATAAAATAAATTTCAGAATAATAATAAAAAGGTGATTGGTTTGTGCTTCCGTTTGTCTCACGTGTGTTGGCAGCTCGTCTGGTAAAAGCTGGGCAGCAATACATTGCATTGCTCTATCCCTTCTGGCACTTGGTGGACAATGGAAAAGATTGATCAGAAATTCACATTACTTGTCCAGTTACTGAAACAGACCTAATGGGAACAGCTAGGATACGCCATGTCCTAATGTCGTGAAATGATTGCTTATTCCATGTATTGCTTTCCTAGAAATGACCCTACAAATTTAGTTATGTTTGCATAATGAATGTAAAAATGACAATGCTGTCGGCAGCATTAGATAATCGTACGAGTTATAAAAAAAATGTCCCTCCCTTTCCCGCATATAACACAGGTTTCGTTTGAGGCATAATTTACATTAAAAACATCTCTTTGTGGGCTGTGCAAGACAAAAAGATCTAATTAAAAAAGGCAAAAATGACTTTTTAAAAATATAACACTCTATTCCTTGGGAAGAGTAACTGGCATTTTCTTTCTTGTCCAACATTTCCCAATCATAGGTCAGTGACTTTATTCTCTAAAGCGGCAGCTATTTGCTGTAACCGTATCGCTAACTGCATCCGCTGTGCTCCCGGGTCTTCTTCTAGAGCGTTTATTATCTGGAAGACACAAAGCACAGATCAGATTGAGAACAAGCATCGTTTCTATTCAATGTAATACATGCTCTACTTGGCTATTCTTTGCCTGGTACTGGAGATTTATTGTGCACTTGATTGGCTGACAGGAGCCTGCTGACCAAATAAAGGTAGGAAATTGCTAGAGCTGGGAGTGGCAATTGTGTGTGTTGCAGTCAGCATTCAGTATAGAGGCAGTGGGAGTGAATTCCCTGGTGGTGAGAGTTCCGGGGCCCGCCCGCACTTCCCTCTGGGTATTGCATGGTGGTTTGGGGGCCCCAGCCAGTGAGAGAGTCCGGGGGCCCCAGCTGTCCTGTGAACCAGTGTTTCTGGTACTGGAGATATCGGCATTATGCAAGAACATTCAATGTCTTCAGACCCAATTATTCACTGTAGCTAGCTGCTGCAGAGGCCAGGGCATTAAGGGCTTATGCACAGGTGTGTTTGTTAGAGGGCCACAGATAAATGATCCGAGGCTAGGCACTAGTCCCTGTAGATGCCTGCTGGCACTAGAGACTAGTTACTATGACTGACAGTGCTATCAATTATTTTCTCTCACTGGCACCTCCATTAAAATGTACTGAAGTCTAACTGCAGCCACTAGTTGCTGCAACTCAGACACCACCACTGAGGCACGCATGTGATATGGACCTTACATTCATTTTAATTATGCGGCCAGTGATGCTCTGAGCACCGGGTCAAATGTTTCCCCATGGCACCTGGGCCTGTTTCAATGGTTCCCCATGGCACCTGGGCCTGTTCCAATGTTTCCCCATGGAGATCAGTGCAGCATTGGCCATGTTTGTACTGCCTGACAAAGGTGCTAGAGTCAGAGCCGCTTGCATGGCATTCTTGATTGGAAATCTATGAAAACGCTGAAGCTTCTTAATGGGAATAATCACTTGCAGCTATGTCTGGGGAAGGGAGCATTGAAGGAATAATGTCAATCTCAGGGTCTTCAGTTCTGTACGAGCCAGAAAATAAGTTTAATAGCGAAACAGCAAGTAGTCCCTCTTTGCTGTGCGCTATCCTCTTCTAAGGAAGCTGACAGTAAATAGTGACAACGCAGTGCTGCCTGTCACCCTTCCAGTCTACAGCCTGGTACACACATGGTGATCGCTCAATCTGACCACCTCCATGTAGTATGAGGGGATAATAGATTTTTAATACCATGAACAGCTTGTGCAGGTAAGCTCTCATACTTCAGTGAAGTGGTAAAACTGGGCAATCATTGGATGTGTGTACCAAGTTTAAAGAGAACCTGTACTGAGTAAAAATATTTAAAATAAACACGAGGTAACTTCAAATGAACATTACAGTTACCTTGCCATCAGTTCCTCTCAGAAGCTCACCATTTTCTTCTGACAATAACCCCTTCCAGTTCTGACAATATTTTTTCAGATATGAAATATATCAGTTGCTGTCAGTAAAATATCAGTTGCTGTCATTTATAGCCGAGAGGAAAACTGATGTACCAGGTAATGTCCATGTTTCCCTATGGCTCAAGTGGGTGATGTTACAGTTTAACTGTGTGCTGACCAGAAAGCTGTTATGGGTAATGGCCATTTTCAAAATGGAGGACGGAAAATTCCCTTGATCACAGTGAACAAACAGGATGCGGCACAGGAGAAAGACACTGAGGAGTAGACTACATGGAAGGTAAGTATGACTTGTGTATGCTTATTTTGACTTTTCATTTTCAGTTCAGGTTTTCTTTAAGTGTTGCTGAGCTGCTTATACAGTGTTTCCCCCGAAAAAAATAACACAGCGTCTTATATACATTTTTGCTTCAAAAGATGTGCTAGGGCTTATTTTCAGGGGATATCTTATATTTCTCCTGCCTTCCCCACTGTGCCGCTTGTTCCTCTGCTGTATCCACTTGTCCTCCTCTGTCCATGTCTTCTGCTGTCCCTGTGATCATGGCTCGGTTATTGGGTGAATCACTGCACACACCGCTAAAGCTGCGCTAGGGACACAGCGCGGCATGGAGCTGGGGGGCATCGGAGGACATGGGGACAGCTCAGCAAAGCGGAGGATGTACCGGTAGGACACAAGACAGTGGAAGATACAGGGACTCATGGGGACAGCGGAAGACATGGCCGACAACACAGATAAATAACTTACTTTCAGGGATTGGGCTTATATTTTGATCATGCTCAAAATTTCAGCTAGGGCTTATTTTCAGGAGATGTCTTATTTATAAACGCATTATTGGATTACATTTCTGCTTAATGTTCAGCCTTCTGTCAGGGGTACAACACAGACACTTACCTCATCATAATATTTCTTTGTATACTGATACAGCTGGTGTAGTGCTGCCATTGTGTTTAATGACTCTGTATGTGCCTGTGGGTCACAAACGACAACAACAAAAAAGTTATAACTTCAAATATACAGTAGAATTATAACTATACTCATAACTATGCTCATTAAAAAAATAATATTACAGAATCATTAAAATTGTGCTTAAAAAAAAAAAAAAAAAAGAGTACAAGTATTCAGGCGATTAATGTCCAGTCCAATTTGAAATTCTGCAGAAAGGGAGGTCCCATTCAGAGGGTGACTTATATAGTAAATTTGTTAATGGACATACCCTTGAAATTTCTGCCAAGTGTGTATTCATGTCCTGGTCACTGACTTGTACCATCTGACGGATTCCTTTGTAGTAACTGGAAAAAAATGTTTATTATCATAAGTAAACTCGTAAAATAGTCCTACAGACAGATATAATATAAACCTGCAATTACTATAGAGATATGAGCTTCCTGTTAAGGCCCCATGCACACTGGGAATCACAAAAGGCCAGCAAAATCACTAGCATTTTTCAAAGTGCTTTTCCTGTGATTTTTTTACTGTGCAGGAAAGCGACTTTGGAGCAACTGCGTTTTGTGATCTTTTAGCACCGAAATGCATTTACTCCAAAATTGCTGCAATGACTATGTTTGAAATTTCTGCAAATCCCTAATCGATGGAATCATTCACACTAGCAGTTTACAGACAAGCTGAAATCGATAGTAAAACACTCCAGTGTGTATGAGGCCAGAGCTGCTCCTGCCCTGCAGCAATGCGACCAATGTTCAAGAAATGCCATGTTGGAGCCTATGACAAGGTAGGTTAACCTGCTGAAATGTGCCTAGTAGGTGTAGAGACGGATCACAAAAGTATGTCAACATTTAAGTTGCCTGCGGTAATGTAGCATTGTTTTGTGATGCGTCTTTCCATGGCTACAGGGCAGGGCCAGTGCTTCCATTAAGGAAAAGGGGCGTAGACATTGCAGTGCCCCAGGGAGCACAGTTAGGTTGGGGGGTGTATTGGAAAGGAGGCACAGCAACAAAGGTCCCAATGTGGAAATTTTGGTTGTGGGTCTGTCAGGGGGGCCCCCCTGTAGGTTAAATTTGCCCGGGAGCCTAATTGCTACTAGAACCTGTCCTGCTACAGGGTCCACTGAAAAGCTGAACTAATGCCAGGAAATAACAAAATTAAGCTGTAACTATGATATGCTAATTTCCTCAGCAGCAAGTGCATTTGGCCCAATTCCAAACTGCTTCCAGTTTTTATTTGCAAACAATTTGTAAAGCCTGGTACACACATCCAATTTTGATGTGCGTGGAGCAGGGAGTGGAGTGCAATAAAAGATCGGCTGTCACTGGGGGTGAGTTGATCTGCCAGGCGGATCGTTTGTATGCCATGGGTTGGGTGCCTTTGTACATACGTCTGATTGTTGGCTAAGGTGGTCATTATCAGTCGCCTCTAAGTCAAGCGTCTGTAAATCACATCACAAAGCCTTCATAAAAATAGAAAATCGCATCGCACCAGTGTGTACAGGTCTCCACAATTTTCATGATTTTTCAAAAGACGTTGCGATTAAAAAACACATGCAATTTTAAAAGCGCAGCAGTGTGTACAGGTCCTTACAAAGGCTGTAAGAGACCGATAAGCACTTCGAGCCACATTCACACTGGGAATCGCAAAAGGCTAGTAAAATCACTAGTGTTTTGCAAAGCAATTTTCCTGTGATTTTTTTCACTGTACAAGAAAGCGATTTTGGAGCGATTGCGTTGTGATTCTTTAACATGCTAATCGCCCATTCTCACTCGAGTGATTATCGCTAATGGACGACTAACACTAGCGCAATGTTAACTATACGTTAGTGATTTCAATGCCTTGATCGCCCGGGATTCGCGATTAGCAGTGATTGAAAAACTTGCTACATGCAGCATTTGTTCGCGATTTTAGAGCGATTGCGAAGCTAAAAAAGCAGTAATCGCAATCGCTCACAAATCAGTGTACAGTGAAATTTACGTGTTAATTGCGTAAAAACTCACCAACTCAAAGCAATAGCACTAATCGCTAGCGTTTTGCGTTTGCAAGTGTGAATGAGCCCTTAAATGCAATCGCTCCAAAAATACTGCATGCACAATGTTTGAGATTTCAGCAAATCACTAATGGCTGGGGATCACTACATTGTGAACAATACCTTTGATTTGCATTGCCATAGAGCTTTTTTAAAGTGTAACTCTCAGGCATAAAATCAATTCTTTATTTTTATCTGGTAAATAAGTAATAAGGATGCAAATCAGGCAATCCAAAAAGTTAAATCACTATTACTTTTCTTGTTGATAAATGATCATTCCCCAGTTTACCTGACTCTTATTTGGCACACACAAAAAGGAAGTTGCAGGGCATGTTGGGTTGTCCTTTTTTGCTTCTCTAATTCCCCTCAGACTTAACCAATGTAGCCTGATTGGCTGAAGCATCTTTCCCTCCTGTTTTCCCCTCCCACACCTGTGTTCCTCTCCGATTGGCCAATATTTCTTATGCTGAGACAATGCACTTTCTATAGTGAAGGGCGGGCAAATCAGGCAGAGGAGAGTAAGGGAGGAAATGACATCAGGATTGGCTTCAAAATTGCCACAGTTAAAATTGGAAATGCTAAGAAGGATTTTCTTTTTTTTTACTGTAGAAAAATCACTAAAATCAAAACGTGGACAGTGCAATACATATGTAAGTAGACCAAGTATTTATCTACTTATATATGTGTTTTTTTTTCCTGAGATAGTATGGCTGACAGCTCCTCTTTAAACGCTAGTGATTTACAGACAAGCTGAAATCACTAGTAAAGCGCTCCAGTGTGAATGAGGCCTAAACCTTCACAATCCATTTTTCTGGCTAAGAAAGATAACCAAGCTAGGACACTGGCTTCATTTCGGTCTTGCTTCATTTTGCACACTTTTAATTAATTTTCAACACTGCAATACATAAATCCAAGTGCAGTTATTCAAGAAGAGGTATACAATAATTATATGGAGTCTTATTCATTGTTATAAATCATAGGATCAGAGGCTTAGCTCCAAATATTGTAAACACAACTGCATTTACAGGTTATACAGGTTCTAAACTGTGTCCTAGTCAAAAAGACATTAAAATATTAAGGAGACTACATGACAAAAATATGACTAAGTGAAAATATTTTAATAACTTACTCCTCCACCATTTTCTTGTATGTTGAGATTTCTTTTGCATAGAGCAATTTGTTGCTGGGTGATTCCTTAAACAAAACCAAAACAATTACTAACAAAGCTAAACAAAAAACAAACAGTATGCATCCTTGAATATACAAATGCATAAATGTATTTCAATGCAGAAAAAATACATAAAAACCAAGATTTCTTGGCCTTGTTTTCAGTTGATGCATTCTAATAAATATTTATAATTTTTTTCTGAAGGCAAGGTTTATTTTGTTTGTGTGTTTGACATGAACGCTTAAATTTCATTTTTAAACAAACATAAATCAAGGCAACAGAAATGGTGATTGCAAAGCTAAATGCAAACACACAAATGATTTTTGTTAAAACTGCCTGTTACATATATGAAGGCATTTTTCTTTCTAGCTCCATGGTCACAGGACATGCATTATTTGGCAGGCTGGGAGAGGAAGAGGTGGAATTAGTGGGACAATGCTGACAGGTGTGGTTCTGAAGAGTCACTGATCAGCTGTGGTGGGGATTGTGATTAGATCATCTCTTTAGCATAGTTTCTTTGTACCACTAAGCAATTTTTCATCCAGTGCCACAGTAATAAAAGAACACACCAATAATCCAGTCTGACCACTTTAACGCAATACATGGAACAAGACAAGGCAAATAACATTTATATTGCGCTTTTCTCCTGGCGTACTCAAAGCGCCAACAAGCTTTAGGATATCTTATTCCAAAGGAGGAGGATCGGGGGCACCATTTGTGAGCTAAAAATGGAAATACTTTGAAGGAAAATGTCAATGTAGGAATCCAGTTTGCCTTCCTTTTGCAGTCTTCCCGTATTACAATTTTAAATAAGAAAGCCATTTTCAATGATCTTTTAGTGTTGAATGGCAGAATAACAACAAGCAGTGAGCTGGGTGACACACTTGTCAATTAAACACTGATTAAGTAAGGCCATTTTTGGTATGCTGAGCAGTCTGGTGCTCAGAGTGGGAAACTTTCAGCCAGGTATGGCACAAGAGCAGGCTCCAGTGTACTGTAGTGCAAAGAGCTGTATAAAGCTACAGGTTACAGTCATGAGATGTGTGTTTAACCAGATTCCTACACAGTTCATATCTAATATTGTGAGGGGTACTGTGGAAAAAGACAGCGTCCCGATCTCTGCAGTGACAGACAGTAACTGTGCACGTGTACGCACCTATAGTATTCACACAAGAGGGAGGGTGTCATTGCAGGAAGCCATTACTATTGCTGACTGAGTGTCAATTGCTAATAGAGGAAGGGCTCGTTCACACCAAGGGCGTTTTTGCCATTTTTTCAAGCACCGGTGATTTTGAAAAGCGCCCTAAAAAGCTTGTGCAATGATTCCCTATGAGAGTGTTCTCATCTGAGCAGTTTGTTAATGAACCGCTCAGCAAAGCTCTGCCTTTATGAGCATTTTTGCTCCCCAGTGCTTTGAAAAATAAATACATTGTATTTATGCATTTCCGCGTCAAAGAGTTCACTTCCTGACTTGTGTCATCGCCCACAAAATCGCAAATCGCTGGCGTCAGGGATTACGATTTTAGATGTGAACAAAGCCGAAGTAAGTATCTCAGGAATTCGACATCACAGGCTCAAACAAAACTATGCCTGTTGGAATTAGGCCAACCTGTCAGTTTGGTTTGGCCAATTTCCAAGATGCATAGAATTTCTATCGATCTCCAATCTAGTGCTTAGGGCCCTTTCACACCAGAGGACTTTTTTGGCGTTTTAACGCCACAGCCGAAGTTGGCGGTTTCCAAGGTAAAATGAAAGTCCATAGACTTTCATTTTACCTTTCACATCTAACTCTGCGTTTTGGAGCGTTGCGTTGCAACGCTCCCAGGAGCTTTTTCAGGGCTGTTTACAGCCGAAGTTGGCTGTTGGCGTTTCAATGATAGTCAATGGAAAACGCCAACTTCAGCGTTTTCAAAGCGTTTTACAGATGACTTGTTCACTTATTTTTATAGAAGAAAAAAAAAAAAAGGACGCTTTCATATGAGCTGTAGAACGCTTTCAAAACGCTATGTATTGGCGTTAAGCAAAAGGCTGAGTTTCAGCCTTTTCTACCGCAGCCTCTAGTGTGAAAGAGCCCTTAGGCCCACTTTCAGTCAGGAAATGAAGGAAGGTTAGTTATGTGGAAGGATGACACTTACCCTGCTAAGCTTGTGCTCTGCCCTGCTGCATGCATCCATGAACGTCTGTGCAATGACCGATAAGGATGCATCCACCACTTGGTGGACATGTACATCGAAGATGAAGTGAGGGTTTTTCAGTATGTTAACCCAAAACCTTAATGATAAACTGCAAGAAAGGATGAAAAACAACAGTAAGACAACACAACAGGATTTACAATGTGCTTTTACTGAATATAGTAAAACATGAATATAAAACCTCTCTTTCCATATCAAAACTCATGTGCACAACAACCTGTCACACAGACTGTAAAGATAAATCACTAGTGCTAATAAATGGAAGTTCTTCACTCACAAAAAAAGCAGCAGCGTTTTACACACTGTGGCAAAATTTCCTCTACTGAACAAAGTTACACTTCCTTACACCATGCACTGCCAGCAGGCTCTTCATGCATCAAACCTAACTAAGACTATATAATGGGTTGTAAGCCTTTTACAAAGGAAAAACCTACATTTAACATGCATTTAAATTTTAGAGGGAGCAGTAAACTTTCACATACATGACATATGGTTTAAAAAAAGAAAATGGGCTATTAATTACAAAGTCAGCCAAGTCACATGTATATGTTACGGCCAGAACCCAAAGTCTGGTGAAGTGGCGAGAGGTGGGTATGGGAGGAGGAGCCAGAGCCCCGGACTCGAATTACTACTCACAACTGGACCGACTGGTGAGAGGAGGGAAGCAGGCGGAGGAGACGGAGCCGCTTCAATTCATTCATTTCTTACATTGGCCGCTGTAGCACAGCCAATTCGCATTTTGGCCAGCCAGAACCCAAGTGGCCAGACTCCGAGTTCTGGCCGTAATATCTACACAGTTTCAAGCCAAGCTAAATATATGTATTTTGATCTTGTTTTGCTGCATGTTCCGATTGTAATGTGCATGGACTACACATTTATTTACGGTACCTAATATTGTCTGTGTTTTACTCCATTCAGCTATATGGAAGACAATGGCGCTACATAAATAAATAATATTAGTATAAGTACTACTTCTGTGCTTATACTGTTTGTAAACTAAAAGCAGCATGTAGTAATTGATTTTAGCAGCGGCCAGTTTCCACCAGGAGCCACGGCTGTTTCCGATTTGGCCACGGCTCCCGTTCTGCTGTGTAGCCACAGCCCGAAGCGCTATGCATAGCTACAGGGATTCGGCTGCATGCTGCATAACACTGCAGCGTGAATCTGGAAGGCAAGCCACTAGGTAGACAGCCAGTATTTTCATGCCCTACTTGGTTGCAGGGAAACGCTGCAGATTTAGGCTTAGTTGAACAAGGGCTTAATGCTGGGTACACACTGAGATTTTATGGTAGATTTACTGTCAGATCGATTATTTCCAACATGTCCAATTTGCTTTCCGATCAATTTCCGGGCATTTTCAGATCAATTTCCGTTAACCGTAATAGGAAATCTATCGGAAAATGCTTGGAAACAAATCGGACATGTTGGAAATAATTGATCTGACAGTAAATCGACCATAAAATCTCAGTGTGTACCCAGCATTAGGAAGAGTGGAAAAAGGCTATGTAAATATAGACCAGACTAGTGCCTGCTTTACTTCTTCCTCCTACTCCTTTCTGCGTGCTCCATGCTGAGCTGATAAGAGTTCAGAAGCTACCAGGGTAATCGCCTTAAAGGGGAACTGAAGCAAGAGGTATACGGAGGCTGCCATATTTATTTCCTTTTAATCAATACCAGTTGCCTGGCAGCCCTGCTGGTCTATTTCTCTGCAGTAGTATCTGAATAACACCAGAAACAAGCATGCAGCTAGTCTTGTCAGATCTGACTTTAACCACTTCACCACTGAGGGGTTTTACCCCTTGAACACAAGAGCAATTTTCACCTTTCAGCGCTCCTTCCATTCATTCGTCTATAACTTTATTATTACTTATCGCAATGAAATGAACTATATCTTGTTTTTTCGCCACCAATTAGGCTTTCTTTAGGTGGGACATTATGCCAAGAATTATTTTATTCTAAATGTGTTTTAATGGGAAAATAGGAAAAAATGTGGGAAAACAACAGTTTTCAGTTTTCGGCCATTATAGTTTTTAACCACTTTACCTCCCGTGGTAAGAATTTCTCCGTCCCCTTTTCCCCCCCTAAAAAAACAGGGACGGAGAAATCCGTACCTTCTGCGCTACCGCCACTGTCCGCGCTCCGACCGCTCGTGCGCTGCGCTCCCGCCGCTCGTGCACGCCGCAGCTCGCACGGAGATCAATGAACGGGGAAATCCATTCCCGTTCGTTAATCTAAGCCCCTGCAATGATCTGCTGCTTCTTTGAAAAACAGCGCGATCATTGTGATTTACCCAGCCTCGTACTGCTTCCTGTAAGAGTCCTTCTGGACGCTTACAGGTCGCATGTAAACAAACACACTGTGGCCATCTTGTGGCCAAATAGTAAAACTACACCCTAAAGCATTTTACATATACAAACACATTAGTTTTACACAATAAATTAACTCATTACCTCCCACAATCCCCAATTTTTTTTTTTTTTGTAATTTAAAAAAAATAAAAAATAAATAAATAAAAAAAAAAAAATAGTTACCTTAGGGACTGAACTTTTTAAATATTTATGTCAAGAGGGTATAACACTGTTACTTTATAAACTACGGGCTTGTAATTAGGGATGGATGCAAAACTGAAAAAAATGCACCTTTATTTCCAAATAAAATATTGGCGCCAAACATTGTGATAGGGACATAATGTAAACGGTTTTCTAACCGGGACAAATGGGCAAATACATTTCATGGGTTTTAATTACAGTAGCATGCATTATTTAAAAACTATAATGGCCGAAAACTGAAAAATATTTTTTTCCCACATTTTTTCCTATTTTCCCATTAAAACGCATTTAGAATAAAATAATTCTTGGCATAATGTCCCACCTAAAGAAAGCCTAATTGGTGGCAAAAAAAAACTAGATATAGTTCATTTCATTGCGATAAGTAATAATAAAGTTATAGACGAATGAATGGAAGGAGCGCTGAAAGGTGAAAATTGCTCTGGTGTTCAAGGGGTAAAACCCCTCAGTGGTGAAGTGGTTAAATAATGCATGCTAATGCTACTGTAAATAAAACCCATGAAATTTATTTGCCCATTTGTCCCGGTTATAAAACAGTTTAAAATATGTCCCTATCACAATATTTGGCACCAATATTTTATTTGGAAATAAAGGTGCACTTTTTTCAGTTTTGCATCCATCCCTTATTACAAGCCCATAGTTCATAAAGTAACAGTGTTATACCCTCTTGACATAAATATTTACAAAGTTCATTCCCTAAGGTAAGTATTTGTTTTGTTTTTTTATTGTATTTTTTTTTCAATTACAAAAAAAAAATAAAAATTGGGGAGTGTGAGGGGTAATGAGTTAATTGAATGTGTAAAACTAATGTTTTTGTATATGTGAAATGCTTTAGGGTGTAGTTTTACTATTTGGCCACAAGATGGCCACAGTGATGTTTTGTTCATGCGACCTGTAAGCGTCCGGAAGGACGCATACAGGAAGCAGAATGAGGCTGGGGAAATCACAATGATCGCGCTGTTTCTCATAGAAGCAAATGCTCATTGTGGGGGCTTAGATCAACGAACGGGAATGGATTTTCCCATTCATTGATCTCCAGGCGAGCGGGCGGCGGCGTGCACAAGCGGCGGTAGCGCACGCACGAGCGGCGGTAGCGCGGACAGCGGCGGTAGCGCGGGAGGTACCGATTTCTCCATCCCTTGTTATTTTTTGGGGGGGCGGGGGGGGGGGGGTTGGAGGGACGGAGAAATTCATACCGCGGGGGTAAAGTGGTTAAAGTCAAACACCTGATCTGCTGCATGCTTGTTCAGGGGCTATGGCTAATAGTATTAGAGGCAGAGGATCAGCAGGGCTGCCAGGCAACTGTTGTTGCTTAAAAGGAAATAAACATGGCTGCCTCCATATACATCTCTCTTCAGTCCTTTAACATCTATCTATTCAACCCTTCCAAAGGCCTCCATCCAACCCCTAGTAACAAGTGTGTCCAGCATGGTACACTTCCCTCAACCCCACAACAAACATGGAGAGACACCCCCCACCATACGGCTAGCATAACAATCAATAATTTTTCCCCCACCTATCACCAACCCATAGCAAATATATCCCATAGAAACTCATAAAGCCAACAATAACAAGTGTGTACAGCGTGGTACCCGTCCTCCTCCCACCACAGCAAGCATGGCCAGATCCCCCACACTCATCCACCTATAGCAAAGTGTGACCAGTATAACAATCTCCAACTCCTCCCTCCCCCACAGCAAGTGTGTGGAGTGTAGTACTGCTCCATCAGAACCCTCCACCACATAGCATAGTATGGTCAGTATAATAATCCATATCTCCTCCCCCCATAGCAAGGGTATCCATTGTGGTACTGCTCGCTCACCCCCCCCCCCATAGCAAGCATGGCCAGACCTCACCACACCACATAAAGTGTAGCCAGTATAACAATCCCTAAAGCTCAACACACACCATACAATCTTGGTTGTACAGATTTACCAAATCTACGTAGTATAAGGACCAACAGATTGAAAATACCTTAAATGCTTGATTGGATAAGCTCTTATACTAGAATAACATGGGGGGATCCATTAACTGGTGCAGCAGGGGTTTGCTGTATGTATTATGTAAAACATGAAGTCTTTATGTATATCTTAATTTGTGCTTTAATCTTAACCTGTAAGTGCACCAAAATACTGTGGATGCTCTAAACGCCGCTATAAACAATGAGCAATAGATTTTTTTTCAATGCCATGTAACCATTATAGGGAAAAGGACAAACCTATTGGTTTTCCATATGTGAACAGTATCTTCATCTTTGATTTCGTATTTCTCTGCTTGTTCATCCAAAAAGTCAAAGAAATATTTCACAGCTGGCGGTACAACTTGATTGGAATTAAGGACACTCTGGAAGAAGTTATCTACGAACTGCTGGAGTGTGCCCTGCGAAACACAATCATCACAAAGTTACAAACCTCAAATTGCTAATAACCAGCCAACCGTATTTATTACATTTGTGTTCTCGCCACGCATGGTTACCTTGACAGACAGAAGCCTTGTCAGATAGATTTCTGTTATAGCCTTTGTTTGCTCCTTCGCCTTCATACTTCCTCTCTTGGACTTGCCTTCATCTACTTCATCAAGTGGCCTGACAAGATGCCATACTTTGTTTTCATCTTCCAGCAACCCGTGTCCTAAAAATACACAAAAATACAACATGGCTGAGAAAATTGTATTTTGACACTAAATGAAATTTTGGCCATTTTACTCTACAACAGTGCCCCAAGAAAATGCACCATTTCCTGAAGTATTGCAACCTTCCTGTTCCTTCCCCCTTTTGCCTGAGGTAAATAGTACATCTGGAAATAAGTGACAGTACAGTTTAATATGGCAGAGAATCAGTATTACATGGCCTCAAGCTAAGAGTCTGCAGTCTTCTCCAGGGCTTCAGAATCCTGTTTCTCCCCACTAGTTCTTTGTTTTGTTTATAAGTCAAATTTATCCACATGTTAATTGTTATCACGTTTCCTTCCCAGGAGTTAAGAGGCCAACGTATTAAGTCAATAGACAGAAATTGAACTACAGGTATTTTCTTTACAAGCTATGCAATCAGGAACTAAGGTCAGACAGTACAAGACCCTTGTGCGGAGACTGGAAGAGCAGACATACATCCACTCTCTCCGTTCATCTTTAGGATTTCAGATCGAGGTGAATGACTAGACCTAGTAAATAAAATGTTAATTCTTCTGGCTTCCATGTAAATTTAAAACACATTGGCTATCATTCATAAAATTATGTTCGGTAAAAACATCTGGGCGGGAAAAATACAGCATTCAGTATTTTAGACTTCTGTGTGCTAATTCATAAAAGGTTTACAGTTGCGATAGAAGTTCGGTATTTTCCCGAACTAAGGCTGCCGGTAACATGAGAAGCTGCCTGAGTTGATACATTTTCTTCTGCAGAGACAGCGTTACAATAAAAGAGGCATCTCCAACTTCCCTTTAGATGTGCATTTTTTTTAAACTGCCTCTGTTTGTGCTGAATCTGTCTATTAGTCTTTCTAAGCAATCTAATTGCCACAGCTTAGAAGTACTTCAAGAAATGTTACACATGCAGGCTTTCTGATGTAAAAAAAACAAAACACATATGAAAACAGGTACCCAAGAGGTTAAAAAACTCAGCCTGGGTATTCTGGAAAGTCTTTTTTGTTCTTCTCTCACACCTGCTGCCTGGGAGATCTGTCTCCATTAACTTTGCTCTTATCTGCACCCTTATCGCATCTTCAAAGCAAACGGTATTCTCCGTCCCAATACCGCCTGCTCTAATCTTTATGAATTGACATTTTGTGACATTTTTTTTGCAGCAATTGCATTAGTTATAGACCCACTAGGT
The DNA here is from genome assembly GCF_040937935.1 of Hyperolius riggenbachi. Classification (NCBI taxonomy): domain Eukaryota; kingdom Metazoa; phylum Chordata; class Amphibia; order Anura; family Hyperoliidae; genus Hyperolius; species Hyperolius riggenbachi. The sequence continues at coordinate 277,117,588 of NC_090648.1, forward strand.
GGCGGTGCAACCTCCAGAGTATCAGCTTTAGCAATGAATCAAAAAGAAAAAAAGCTCCAGGAGCAGCTTACCATAGCCATAAAACGCTTAACTTTTAATTAGGTCCATTAAAAACGTTGACATGCAATCAATGCAGTAATAAACATATACTTATCAGACACGTGTAGATGAGGTGCGGAGGATAGTCGACGGCCGTTTCGCCCCTCTATTAGGACTTTCTCGAGACCGATTCAATTTAGTGGCATGTGTTGAGATAATCACCGCACAAGGTGGTAATTTACCTCACTGCTCGGTAATTTGAGCTTTTCATGCGGTAACTGCTTTTATGAATTGACCATTTGATAAGTGCACGGTAAAGTCAGCTGTTTTCAGCATTATCGCATGCGGTAATGCTTTATGAATGATAGCCATTGCATTTAGCTTGTAACTCAGCCAATCAAGAGTCAGGAAGTGCATTTGATTGAATCAATTCAATGCAAGATATAAATTATTAGCATCTCAATCACTATCGATGTACACAACCAATGCCTAGGCAAAGGTTCAGAAAGTCAGCAGAATCTCCCTGTGGGGCATAGATGGCAACATACAACTTTTCCAGGCAGCGACTTGTATTGCTATTCATCCAATGAATGGCACATATCTACTCCAGATTGGCAGGGGAAACTAGAGTGGTCCAGCATCTGCAATATCGATATGGTACCGATCCAGCTAGGTCTGGCATATTGTGAACAGAATCTTAAGACTAGAAATACCAAAACTATCAGTATTGTAAAACATTACTTAATTTTGTAGTACAGTAATAAAAGTCCAGTATGAAGAACCGTTTAAAAAGTCCTTATGTCACAGTATGACATTCGGATGAGGCCTAACGCACGTTTTCCGGCTTGAACCAGCCGCCTTTTCAAAAGCAAAATAGTCAGAACTATATTCATGTGACATACAGTAGTTAAATCGAATATTACATAGTGTCAGGAACCGGCCCGCGGCACGCCTGTGTATACCGTTCCCGACTGCGGGTTTGACCAGATCGAGAGGGGAAGCAGCCTTAGTCAAGCTAAAACAAGGCTGGGACCCCTCAGAACGCCTCTCACTGCCACCACTAGCTGTTCGCTAGACACTTCAACTATGCTGTTGGGTCCTCAGCGCGCACTCCGCGTTTTCGTATTCGGGTCAGCTTTGCGCTTAGGCCGAATACGGGAATGCCACGCACCCACACACACAGTTGCAATCTTACACTGTAGTGAAGCAAAAACCCACTAACAGTCGTTCCGAACGATACTGTTAGCCACTCTGCTGTCGCTACTCGCACTGGCGTTTTTCGTACGTTGGGTCAGCTGCGCGCTTTAGGCCAACGTATGACAAACGCCCCCACACACAATGCAATTACAATTTCATATGGTAGTGTTGCTTAAGCATACAAATAGGCATGGACTTATAAAACACTTCAATCTCTTCTAGGCTATGAGTGTTAAGTTTAGTACGGCAGAAGTCAAGCCTATTAAATAATAATTTAATATTCCAGGGAAAAAGGTGGAACAATGCAGAACTTAATATATACAAAAGATTACAAAAAGACAAAGTAAAAATGTTACAAGATAAAAGTTACAAAAATAAGAGGTTACAAAGATACACACCAAGCAGTTTGCTTACCAGAATACAGGAATCCAGATAGAAGAACCTTGGACTCTTGTGGACGGACACAATTCTGGTTAGACCAGGAGTCCACTAGCTTGGGCCAGGAGACCGGCTGCCGCTACCGTCAGGAGGGGACTGATTTGAGGTAGCTGTCCCCTGGTTTTTATAATGAAATATTCGCCTCAAGGCTGTAAGCCTGTGTGGATGGGGGGGGGAGCTAGATTTAATTACATCCTCAGTCATAATTGGATTTCCAGAGGCCTAGTCCATACATAACGCGCGTCATATCCTTTCCTGTGATATGCCGCTTGAAAACTTTTCAAAAAGGTCTTTTCCCCACTCCGGGTGACAATTGATTAAGGCTTCCTCCCCATCCCAGCAGGCCTGTCAGATGTAAATTCTAGAGTCCTTTGTTAGCCTTTGAAGTTCCCTGACTCTGTCCTGATTTGTATAATGGGACAATGGGGCTTCTAATTAGCTCCCTGCTCTCAGAGGAACTGAGGGTAATTGTATTCCACACTGTCACACAGACAAGTACAACTTCCCCAAAGCCAGATGACCACTGATACATACGCATCTGAAGTACATAGCAGACAGGAAAATGAAAATATTATCCTTACATCATAAGCACCCCAGTATATTCCTGACACATAGTGTTATACACAGCATGGCAGAACAGATGCTAATCGATTCTCTCATCAATGCATGCAATCCTTGGAGTTACAACTATCTAAGGGTATACCACTGTATATACATGCAGCTGAAGTCATGTGCTCTTGTTAGGTATGGCACAGGATCGTATATTAACCACTTGATGACCCACCCTTTACCCCCCCCTTAAGGACCAGCGCTGTTTTTACTGATCTGTGCTGGGTGGGCTCTGCAGCCCCCAGCACAGATCAGGTAGCAGGCAGAGAGATCAGATTGCCCCCCTTTTTTCCCCCCTATGGGGATGATGTGCTGGGGGGGGTCTGATCTCTTCTGCCTGCTGGGTGATGCGGGGGGGGGGGCACCTCAAAGCCCCCCTCCGCGGTGAAATTCCCCCCTCCCTCTCCTACCTGCTGCCCCCCCCGGCGATCGAGGCTGCACAGGACGCTATCCGTCCTGTGCAGCCAGTGACAGGACGTCCCCTGTCACATGGAGGCGATCCCCGGCCGCTGATTGGCCGGGGATCGCCGATCTGCCTTACGGCGCTGGTGCGCAGCAGCGCCGTACAAATGTAAACAAAGCGGATTATTTCCGCTTGTGTTTACATTTAGCCTGCGAGCCGCCATCGGCGGCCCGCAGGCTATTCACGGAGCCCCCCGCCGTGAATTGACAGGAAGCAGCCGCTCACGCGAGCGACTGCTTCCTGATTAATTAGCCTGCAGCTGGCGACGCAGTACTGCGTCGCTGGTCCTGCAGCTGCCACTTTGCCGACGCACGGTATAAGCGTGCGGTCGGCAAGTGGTTAAAGGCTTCAGGTTATGCTGAAACATTTATGTTGCACAAATATATAAGCAATCTAAAAAGAAGCAGAAAAGTGCTTACTTTCCCCTGGAAAGTCCTGGTGATTCTCTTCCTGCTGCTGAGAAATTCCAATTCTTGATAATATAAGAGTAGCGTTATCTCTGACCTGTGAATACATACACATGCATCTGAAATGTTACTGGCTGTGACACAACTGCAAGCATTTGAGGCTCATGCGTATCATAAAGCATAACTATTCTTCCTGCAAGCAGCAGCAGGCTGGTGTGAGGTGTATCTGAAGACTGGAATACTATTACACGTCTAATAAGATTTTTAAAAGAGCTTGAGTTATATTCAGAGAAACAGCAGGAAAAAAAGACTACAGAAGAATAGATCCTACTTTTATATCATGCTGGGCAGGATGTACTCTATGGCACAAATCTATATCAGACCCAACCAGTAGCCAAATATAGCCCTACAGCTTCATAAATTCTTAAAAACTACCCTGGACAATCATTTTATTTTACCACAGTTTTGTCAGTAAAAGCGGAAAACTGGGGAAAATACTGAGCAAGGCTTTGTTTATAGAAGTGCAGAGATGTAATAATCCCTACTTTGATTTTGTGCTCGACTATACTCTATCGTGTATGCAGTAACTCAGGGAGATTCTCATGGTAATCTTCCCCAACTGTCCAATGCATCAAGTGAGGTTTAGGGTCTCTGGCCACCTTTCTTACATTTTAAAAATGCCGGTGCCCTTATTCAATTCCCCTTTTCTCCTTAGATGTCTCCTAGGAAATCGATCCTTTTTCATCTTCGTATTAAAATAACTTTTCATATATTTGAATAACAATGGAGACTGCAATATCTGCAATCTTTTGTCCACCCTCGGTAGAGGGGTGTTGCCCCTTACTTCCATACCTACAGAAAGTGACTTGCCTCAGCGGTAACCCACACTTGTGAGTATTATTGCATTATGGGATATTATTTACCAATACATACTATACACTATAGTGGGCTCTCAATTCCCCCCCCCCCCCCCCTGCCAAAAAAAACAACCTTTTAGCACTCTTTATTGATAACAGTTGAAAATATTAACTAGGAGAAATTTGAATTGAATAGGGGCCCGGATGTCCACTTTGCTAGTTTCAGAAACGCAGCCTACACAACTCCTTTTTATTAACCCATCTACTGGCTGAAAAACTAGTTTATATGTTTATGGGCAAATCTGTTCATAAGTCATAGCCATATACACACTTTAATAAATCAAAAATTGAACCTGTTGGTGTGCTGCAATATACAACTATTGCTAACAGGACAAAAATCCTGTCCTTTTGCCACACCTCTGGCTCCTGCAATGATCAGAGGGGAGGTTTTTTTTTTTTTTTTCTCATGTAAGGTTACAGGTCTTCTTGAAGCAATGAATACTTCAGGCCGGTTCACACTTGCAATAAAAACGTATCTGTTCTGTAGACTTTTTAAGCCGGACAAAAATGGAGGAACGGATCGTAATGTTAGAAATATTGTCCGTCTTGACTTGCAAATAAAGACTGATCCGTTGGATACGTTCCTGAAAACTGACCAGAGTGTCTGAACTTGGCACACTTTTTTCCAGTGAGCGGATCCCCACAGAGGCAATGAAAGTCAATACTAAAACGGACCTTCTGTTCACACACAGAACTTTGCACACAAATCCTAATGCCTAAGTACATTACCATATTAAAAACACCCACCACGTTTTTACCATCACGTTAAAATGTACTGGAAACGTGTGTTGTGTTTATCTTCAGTTGGGGTTGTCTACAAGAGATGCTGGGACACGAGCACTGTTTGGCTAGAATGTTAACACTCTGTTGGTTTATTCTTCAACTTTATGGGGAGACACTTCCGATTTCTTGTCTCAACCTTGTATAATTTTTGGTATATTTTATTCAGCTTTAAACATGGCTTTACAATATTAGCTTACATTATAATGCATTAACGTGTTGATCTGTCTCCATCTTCCTTCCTTTTGTGATGTTAAGTCCAGATCTGAGAGGATTTGTGCTGTGGATCCAGGCCTCCACTCTGAAAATAAAATGTGTAGAAAACTAAATATAGTTCACTTCATACATACTAAAAACTTACAATATTTTACAGTAAATGCGCCTGTATAAAATATACAATGTATGACCAATTCTGATATAGTAAACTTCTGATATACCGTATTTTTCGGACTATAAGACGCTCCTGACCATAAGACGCACCTAGGTTTAGAGGACAAAAACCAGGAGAGAAAAAATATATACTAAACCTGGTGCATCCATGGTGCAGGGGCATCTTGTGGATCTTCTCCCCTCCATCCCACAGTTATTATGCCCATCCTGTGCCTTCTTTGTATTTCTTGTCATGCTTTGTTCCTCCTGGGTCCTCCTTTGCCCCCACATGACCTCCTCTGTCCCCCTGATGATTGCCTCTGTCCCCCTGTGTCCTGCTTTGCTCCTTGTCCTACTACCGTATGTCACTGTGTCCTCTCTGTCCTTTGCCACTGTCTCCTTTTCTGTGTATCTGGTGTCCTCCTGTGTCATCTGCCTCCCTGTGCCCTCCTGTGTCCCCTGTCTGGTGTCCCCAGTGTGCCATCTGCCACCCTGTGCCCTCCTGTCACCCCTGTGTGCCATCTGTCCTCCTGTGTGTGTCCCCTTTGTGCCATCAACCCTCTGTGCCCCCTCTGTCTGGTGTCCAATGTGCCATCTGCCCCCCTCACCTCCTGTGTCCTCCATTGTGTCATCTGCCTCCCTGTGCCCTCCTGTGTCCCCGTCTGGTGTCCCCAGTGTGCCATCTGCCACCCTGTGCCCTCCTGTCACCCCTCTGTGCCATCTGTCCTCCTGTGTGTTTCCCCTCTGTGCCTCCTCCATCCAGTGTCCCATGTGCCATCTGCCCCCCTCACCTCCTGTGTCCTCCATTGGCGGTCGCTGAAGTGGCCCTGGCTCGGCCTCCCCTAGCTCCATGTCACCCAAGTAGCGGTCAGGTCGCACCACTATCACGGCCGGTAGCGTCCGGAGAAACCGCAGGATACAGGTTTCAAGCCTTCAGGTACACGCGGCCAATCGAGGGAATGCTGCAAGCTGTTTAATGAGGTCTTCGGGACCTCCGTGCAGCTATCCAGTCCCTCTCGCCGCGGCTCCAGCTGATACTGCCCTGCTATGTGGCCAATCAGGGGGAAGCGCTGTGAGCCAATCACGGGGGAGCCGATGGTCTCGGAGGCGGGACAATGGCTCCGCCACTGGGCCAATCACTGCACTCGCTGCAACTGAGCAAGTGCCATGATTGGCCCAATAATGGAGCCATTGTCCCGCCTCCGAGACCATCGGCTCCCCCGTGATTGGCTTGCAGCGCTTCCCCCTGATTGGCCACATAGCAGGGCAGTATCAGCTGGAGCCGCGGCGAGGGGGACTGGATAGCTGCACGGAGGTCCCGAAGACCTCGTTACACGGCTTGCAGCGCTCCCTCGATTGGCCGCATGGAGGCAGAGACGGCAGCATCAGCTGGAGCTGCAGCGCGGGGGACTGGATGGCTGCATAAAGGTCCGGGAGACAACATTGATCGCACCGGTATATACCATACCAGAAGGGGAGGGTGGGACGTGCGGTGAGAAAAACTAGATCAAGACTAGAAAGACTAGATACACAGAAAGGCAGATGGCACACGGGAAACCAAGGGTAGACTCGGTGAGACACATTGCAAAGTAGAACAGAGGGGGCATTTATGGTACCTTCGGACTATAAGACGCACTGTCTTTTCCCCCACTTTCAGGCAAGAAAAAGTGCGTCTTATAGTCCGAAAAATACGGTAGTAAACTACTTTTCCTGATCTCTTGGAGTTTACTATAAAGGGATTCATACATGTAAATAACCTGGTTTTTTTGTACATTACAGGAAGCTTGCCCAATTTTACTTGAAAAAGCCTCCACCCTTAACAGAAATCAGGAAACAGAATGTAAAGAGGAATAATGCACAGAACATCGACAACTATTAAAAAAAAACAAAAAAAAAAAAAACATTAAAGACTACCTGAGGCACTTACCTATTGCTAAGCTGTCGGCTTTTGGTCGTTGGGTATATGGTAGGTTTTTATAAACCTGCTCAACTATTTTCTCTTTAACTTGTGTGATGGTGTCACAGTTTAACACCTTCACTGGCACAGGTTCCCCGCCTTCTTCCTGAACAATGACGTTAAGAGTCTGCACAGGGGACATGGTAACAAAAGTAAAGTTACTACTCAAAATAGATACAGGACATGAATGTGAGAATGATATAAATCCCCTGACTGTCTGCAGTATAACTTCTCTAGTAAATCTGTCACACTCCAGAGTGAAAACTAGCACAGGCCATGGTTAGACAACAATCCTCTGGCTTGCTTCAAATAAATTAAAGCTGAACTTCGATAAAAAAAAAAAAACAGTCAAGCTTATAGCAAAATCATACAAAATTTTTTAAGGTCAGCTTCTTAAAATCATTTAAAACATACGATAGGCATACAAAACAAAGTTGCAGAACACATAATTTGACCCCATTTTTGACACTTTGAGGGTAGGTGCACACATAACATGAACGGCTGCGTTTTTTTTGTGTGTGCACATTTTTGGTGCGTTTGCGTTGTTTTACCACAGATGCGTTTGTGTTTTGCATATACAATACGCATATTTGTTTTGTATGCGTTTTTCATACGTTTTACAATTGCGTTTTATGCAAATAACCAGAAAGACAACAGGAAGCGGAAATGCATCACAAAAACTTTTTTTTACAAAAACTGATATAAAAACGCATGAAAAAAGCATACCATTGCATTTCCATTGACTTTTATTTTGTGCGTTTTTGCATACTATGCAACAAAACCAGCATATGTGTTTTTTATATGCGTTTTTTCCTGTGGCCCATAGACTTCCATTAGCGGCAAAACCGCAGTGTTTTTCGCAGTGCTAGCGTTTATGCTAAGTGTGCACCTAGCCTTAAGGTGGAAAAGTATAAAACTCACACCTAATAACTACTGAAACCACCTGGTAAATTGAATTATAACAGTTATAAGTTCAAGATTATACCAATTTATGACTATGTAGTTCAGATAAGATTATTACACAGATTTAAGACACATCAAGGTTTAGACTTTGGTCACACACCACTCTATGCAATATCAGGTTGGCCATAGAAGACATACACTATAGATTGTAGGCCAGCAAATATCTACAGCCAGCATGTTCCGACTGGCCCACAGACATTGCAGGCCATGGAGCAGTAAAACGAGTTTCTGAATTCACTGTTAGGTGAGGCAGCCACCAGAAGCACTAACCCTGTGCTCAGGTGAAAGATTCTCTCTGAGGAGCAGATTATCCTCCAAGAAGGGTCTTATATCTGTCTAGGCTTCGTTCCCACTATACGCGCTGCCGTGCGCATGTCAGCAGCGCGTATAGTGTGCGACACGCAAGAACGGTAGAAGGGCATTGACAGCCCTTCTACTATTCCTGTCATATGCGCTGTGCAGCAGTGTGATGCGCTATTGCACTGCTGCATGCATTTTTCAAACATCGCAGCACTGACCTATTCACTGTAATGAAGGGGATCAGCAGCACAGCGTAGATGGCGTGCGATCGCACGTGTTGCATTCTGATCGCACAGCCATCTGCGCTAATTGATGTGAACGAGGCCTTACAGCAAATGGCTGGCTGAAAGGGACTGACCAAAATGCTACATTTATAGGTATCTTTAGACATGCTAACTGAACAATAGAGATGGGTACTAATGTACAATCTTACCAAATCTATGTAGCAGAATGTTAAGGTGGCCACTAACAGTCCAATTTCTAGCGAAAAATCGTTAGAGCGATCAGAAATTCTGATCGGATTGGTTGTAAATCTCAGTTGATGGGCACAATCGATAACGAACGATTATAAAAACAATCGTTCGATTGAGTTTTCGTCGAACCAAAACTTGGATTTTTTTTGTTGGTCGTGATAGATTGGAAGCAATGATTGGTTAGTTGATGGTGTAGCGAACGATTTTTCGTCCGATCTGAATTTCTGAACGCTCGAACGATTTTTCACTAGAAATTGGACTGTTAGTGGCCACCTTTAAACTGACTGAATATCCTTTGAATGGATTATTTAGGGAGTCCCTCATTATACAAAAATGAGGTTACATTGTACAATCAAGATTGTATCATTAGTAGTGGCAACACTTTCCAGCTCACAAGAGTTATCTGTCCAACATAAAACCGATAATGGTGCCCATGAATTATACAATCTTGATTTTACAATTTCACCACATGAATTTCATATGAGGGACTACCGTAAGCATATACTCAAAGGATATTCACTCAGTTTATCCTTCTACTACATAGCTTTGGTAAAGTTGTACAATCAAGTTTATATCATTAGTGGGCACCTATTTAATACGTTTCTAATAAAAAATACATTTTTAAAATCTGCACACTATATACTTCCTTAAAAGTGGGATCCGTCAGCCACAAAATCAAATTCCATTTATCCCCTGCTCTGTGTTTATTATGCAGCCTGCAGCCGTACCCTGCATTGCAAGCATTCCAATCTAATCATACTGTATCATGCTCTAACTAATCTTATCTCAGTCAGCCTGGCTCTATTTGATACATTGCTGACAAGAGGGAAGATTGTTCTCTCCCCTCCCACATTCCTGCTCCTCTCTTATTGGCCAAGGGCAGTTCAGCGTGAAGCTGCTGATATCTGATCTATGCGGTGTTCACGTGTTTACAAAGCAAGCTAGATATAACAGTGCAGTTTCTAGGAAAAAATAAAAAAAGAGTAAGGGAGGAATTGACATCAGGATTGGCTTCAGTCAGAGGAAGTAAAAATGGAAAATACCTTTTTTTCTTTACTTACTACCGGTTTATAAAATTCACTAAAATAAAAAAGTGGACAGTACAATACATATGTTATGTAATGTAAGTAGAACAAGTATTTATCTACATACACACACACACACACACACGTTATTTTTGTCCTGGGATAGTATGGCGGTCCCTGCTGCTTTAACTTACCTGGCATTATGATTATTTCCAGATTTAAGGTCTAAAAGCTGTATTTTTTCAAAAGCTTTTAGACCCTAAAAACAAGGGGAAAAAAACATACCACGGAGAGATCTGCAGCAGCTCCTGCATATAATTCACTCAGGTACGAGATTACCGCTCTGAGCTGCGGATTTCCGTCCCGTGCCTGACTCGGGATTACCGCTAACGAGGGTAAAGGAGAAAAAAAAAATCAGGAGCCTTAGGGTCCTTTTACACTTAATCAGTTGGTATGCATTAGTACGCGTTGGTGCACGTTTTTCCCATAGCAGTGCATTGGGAAGAAGATTTCAGTTAAAACGCGTTAAGTGTAAAAGAGGCCATAGGAAAACATGGGCATTACTTTGAAAAGCAGTTTTCTTTCAGTTATAACTGAGAGCAACTGATTAAGTGTAAAAGGACCCATAGCCTGCTGGTATATTATACCAGATCAGCTCATACCAATCTAGAATAAAAGCAGTGCATAATCAAATCAGCACCTGTAATGTTACAGTGATATCGTTTATTAAAGGGAACCAGAGACGAAGCACCCTCATGTATTTTACCATATATATCAGTGGGAACATTAGAGAAAACAACTACCTTGCTTTCTGGTTCATTCTTCACTGCTTGCTTCTAATCAGCCCTGATAAAATCCCGACTGAGCTTTCAGTCTGGCTTTGCTCAGGAATATTTATAGCTCAGTCTGTGTTCTCTCATGTCTTTTCAAGTCCAAGCCTGCCCCCTGTTGGCTCTGCTCAGGAATAATTATAGCCGAGTCATTATAGCAAAGCCAGACTGAATGCTCAGTCATGGATTTTATCAGGTCTGATAAACAAGCTGTGCAGTGCAGAATGAAACCGAAAGCATGGTAGTTGTTTTCTCTAATGTTCCCACTGATCTATATGGTAAAATACATGAGGGTGCTTCATCTCTGGTTCCCTTTAATCAAGTCAGTCATTAAGTTTAAGGTTTACTTCAAACACTATTTATGTAGCGATCAAATGTATGAAGAGGTCCTTCAGTTCAGGTGGTCAGTGTAGCTCGAGAGTCTGACGTGTACATTCTGATTTCACGGAACAGGTTAATGCTGAGACATCATAATCAGAAGACCATCTGCTGAGTGTATTCCACACACATTTTACCTAGACGGATATTGTTATACCACATCCAGGCAAAATCTTTGTCTAGTTTTCACGCACGAAAGTCTGAGATAAGCATCCAATTTTCCCTGGGGCATATCCTACAATTGCCTTGGATTATAGTACAAGCCATAATTCTAGCAATATTACTGAATGCTTTCATTAACTAAAGAGCTCACTCACCAACTGTGTATACTCCACATCATCCCCCAGTAATCCTGTATCATTCAGGGTGTATTTGGCTTTAGCCTGTATGGCATCCACAGGGCCCTTCTCCACTTGGTGCTTGATTGCCCTGAAGAGCTTGTATAGATGTTCGCCAGCTGTGTCCTGCATTTGAAATGAAATGAAAAATGTAAAAACGTGTCCATTAAATAGATGTGGGAATAGTGGTTAATGGAGATGTTATAATATAAAATCCCCATCCCCGAGTGGAAGCTTTGCTTTGTTCCTGCATGATGAAAGGCACACAAGCCAAATCTTTAACATCCCTGCAAAAATAGCTTGTACAAGCAAAACAACAGAACACCACAGGACAATCCAGTCTTCTCAGCTTTCACACTGCTTTCATTGTGCCATAAATATGTACTCATCACTTGCCTTTAAAAATTGGTATAAGCAAATGGACATCCAATTTGAAAGCATCCGTTCAACAACTGTTTCTGATCTGTAAAAGAAAAAAAAATACAAAAGTGTTTTACAATAAAGTACAAAGATACCCACTGTAATAACACGGCCATAGTTCATACTGTTTCACAAAATCGTGTCTGTTACTGTGGTCTCTCTACACAGGGAACTCCTTTATCCAACCCTTTTGCTCTCGCTCTTGGAACAGCTTGACTTATTAACATGTGATTCACATAAATACAGGTAGTCCCCAATTAACAAACAAGATAGGTTGTAGGTTTATTCTTAACCTGAATCTGTTCATAAGTAAAACACTGTAACATGATGAGAAATATATGTATATATAGTACCAGTACAGCTGAGAACCAATGTTGCCTCTGCATGTCCTCTGACATATAGCCACGAGTGATTACACAAAGCTTATTACGCTACTCTCGCGGTCAGCAATGAGAGGTCAGCACTCTGGGCCAGACGTCACATGATCTGCCTGATCCCCTGTGTGCTGCATCACATACAGGCACAACGTATAAAAAATACAAACCAATGTATGACCCTTACCTTCTCAACATCAGCTTAGGATTCTTGGCCACATACTGATCCATAAGCTCCACAAATAATGCTCTCATTATGTCTGTGTAATATTCCAGCTTCCCATGTAAGGCAACCGTAAGCAATGAGGCAAAGTAAAGCTTTTCTCTAGCAGAGAAGTCTTTCTGGGCTTCCAGAGTGTGGATGAACTAAAAAAGAATGAGATACATTAATATATGCAAATACAGGGAAAGGACTCTTGCACATCACAGCACAGATCTGCTCGATTCTATACATTCTGTACTGCCAGGCTGATTAGTTTTCAGCCAGTTGAAATGGAATCACAGACAAATATTCCACTGAGCATATTTGCAAAACTATTATAACCTATTAAAAAGAACCTGAAATAATTAATAGATTTACTTTTACTTTCCCTGGCCCCCCTGATGGCAGCTGTCATCTAGCTTCATAATGTAATATCTAAATCAATCTTTAAGTACAAGAGCTATTTTTATTTTAGACTACACAGCTGCTGCTCAGTTTTCTGTCTTTGTAGCTTGCACACAGCAGCTTTCTCAAGCTTTATCTCCTGGATTCAGAGATAAAAGAGTATCAAGAATCCTGTAGAGCAGGGGTAGGGAACCTATGGTGCGGGAGCCAGATGTGGCTCTTTTGATAACTACATCTGACTCACATACAAATCAGTAGGGATGGATTTACTAAGCTACACTGATCAAGCAGCGCAGCTTAGTGTGGCAGCGCAATGAAAATTTTCAAAGCAGGCACGCTACTACTGTAGCATGCACTACTAACTTACTCGTTCTTCCCCAAAACTAACGGCCGCTCCAATGTCCTAGTCTGGACCTCGTCAGGTCCAGTGACTTTGTAGGATGAGATCTCCGCACTTTGATTGGCCCAATAGGCTGCTGGTCACTTGACAGGCAGCCTATTGGGCATAAGTGCGGGGATCTCGTCCTACAAAGTGAATCAACCCCCAAGTCAGTTAGCTAATTACAAGCGGTTAGTCAGTAATTTTCCTGTCTGGGAAATTGCTGATGTTGCTGAAACCCAAGAGAAGCTGAAGACGTGTCTGAAACTTCTGCTGCCCTGCGGATCAACAGTATACACATCACCATGGCAACAGGGACGTGAGCCATTTGCTGCACATGCACACTGTCCCAGTTTGAAACATATTGTATGGCTCTCACAGAATTACATTTTAAAATATGTGGCGTTTATGGCTCTCTCAGCCAAAAAGGTTCCTGACCCCAGCTGTAGAGCTTGACACTAAAGCCCCGTACACATGCCAACCTGTGAGCGATTCGCAGGGTGGATCTACTTACCCTCAGTAACACCAAAGCCTAGTTAATCCCATTGTTTACACCGTCCCCCCCCCCCCCCTCCGTTATGCAGGAACCACTCGTCATCCCTACGTTCCCCCCAAATAGCAACAAAGTGCTTTGTCAACTACACAGCTGACACGTGTGCGCAGCCCGATGATGTTGCCTAAGGGGATGTACACACTAGAAAAATTAATCAACCCTTTCAGATAATTTTTGTAAAACAAGATTTTGTTTTTTGAACACCGAATAGTATAGCTAATCTAATGGAGAATATTACTTGCTGGGAGGATTCGTTAACTCTTAGCAGGGTGAGAAGCAATTACTTACAATAGTGAGGAAAGATTTGCTGTTGAGAAGGTTAGAAAACTGATTAAGAGCCTGTTCAACAGTCTGCCGCCTTGCTTCAGGAATATCCAGTTTTCCGGTGATCATTACATCTTTTTCACCATCTTTTGATGACCAGAAGAAAACTCTGTCTGTATAGCTCTTGTAGTCCAGAATTGGGATGCCAGCTTCATTGAGGTCACTAGTTTGGTCTTCCATCTCAATCATGATAGCTGAAAGCATCCAAACTTGTGTTAATGCTATGGCAATACTCTTATCAGGCAGTCTAATGTACAAGCAGAAAAGTGTCATAATACAGAGTACATGGCAAGAAATTGATTAAAACTGAACTATGAGGGTAGAAAATGTACACATATTACAGTCTGTTTGTTCAGTAACCAGACAGCTCCATAATCCACATGAATCGATTAAAACTTGTTTATGCAAGGATATTAATTGTTTTAATGCCCAACTAAAAAACCGTGAATAAGGCAATTTCTAATAGCAACCAGGATGATAAATTTATATGAATAGTTTGTAGAAAGCGTGATAAACAGAATATCTTCTTCACTGGGCAAATGTGCTTCCCACTAAACAACTTTTTACTTTTTGTCCACAGGATCATGCTGTACCCCTGTATACACCCTGTGTGTGTTTATAGAGAACAGCCCGTCTAATTCTTCCTTCTCAGCAAGTAATCACAAGTGTAATTTGAACTGTCAGCTCTGTGAAGGAGGTTAACCCTTTCTGTCCTCCCAGGAAACGAGGAAGTTAACACTGCAGGATTTCTGTTGGAGTGCTATAAGCTATAACAAATAAATGTTTTTCTTCAAAGGTTACTATGCCATTGCTAATCTTTTAGAGCTGAGAGGAAGTTCTTGGTTTAGGTCCGCTTTAATTGATACAAAATCATGCAATCAGAACTGCATATTTTTCAAACCTGTCCTCTCAGCACACCAATAGCACATATTGCAGGTAATGTCACATATGAAAAGGAGGCGTAATTAGTGTCTCAGAAGTAGGGACCACAATGCACCTCAGCACACACATTTTCAGGGACATCTGAAAGGCAGATAAACTGGTATCTATGAGGACAGCCTGAACATGTAGGAAAGTAATGCCACGACAAAAGTAATAGCCATCCAACATGGCAACCAAATCAATATGTAAGGTTTTATGTTTGACTGTAATACAGCTGTATGTGAAGAGTTGCCCTGCAGGGTGCATTGAATGAAAAGGTCTTTCCACTATGTTAAATATGTAGTTTTAACATACGGTATAAGAAACACCATCTGTAATAGTAACTTGAGCTGTTGTTGCCAGTGTTGGATTAAGATACTCCTACCATTCCCTAGGATTACTGTATACTAGATCGCTCATGTCACGCTGCCCACATGTTTTATTTGTGATTGTTTGCTGGAGTTTTAAAGCTTATAAAATGAATGCATTTATGCAAAATTGAACTTACAAGTTAAGAATGAGCAACGAATGGTGATCTTTTTTTTTTAGATCAAATCTAATTGCTCTTTCTACCCAGAGAGCTGTAAAATTTATACTGAACAGATCATTATAAAACATTCAAACAATTGTGTTAAGAGGGCCATACATCTGTCAATATGCCAACAGATAGACCCCTCTCTGATCGAATCTGATCAGAGAGGAATGTATTGTGCCTGCCCACACACTGCAGATAGATTTCAAATAGATGTCAGCACCCCCCCCCCCCCCCTTTGGTGAGCTGATGAGACTCCTGGCCTTCTCCAGTGTCACCATGAGTGCCTATGCCAAGTGACACTGGTGCATGTACGGACATTGCTGGTGGTGACGCTAGGAAGGTGGGCCTCCAACACTCACCACAGGCACAGGAAGGGGAGGGAGCACACACACACACAGCGGCTGCTGATGTGCACCCGATATCTCCACCATGATTAATCTTGTTGACCGATTTACCTGGAAATCGATTGAAAGTTCAATCAGGTGGCCATATTGTGGCACTGATTTTCCTCTAAATCGAAAAAAAATGTTGAATTAGAAGGTCAATGGGCCCACAAAATCGAGCAATGTATGGGCATCCTTAGAATCATTTGCAATTGTTATACATTTGATAGTTTACAGTTAAAATGCATATGTGTGTGTGTGTGTGTGTGGCAAACATTACAGCATCCGCAATGTGCCAGGGCATAACTAGCTTCCTGACTTGACGGTACTTCCACAAATTTCATACTTTAAAGTTTGCTACAGAAAGGGGCAGAAGAGGACAGAGGCTGCGGTCATCATATGACCTGTGTGGCGGGGTGTGGAATCTCATACATGATCAGTATCTCCTCTGAGTGTCACAATAGACTTCACTCTTCCATACAGTTCTTTCACCAAGTCGTCTGATTAAAGCGGATCCGAGATGTAAAACTATAACAAGTAACTTGTCTATATATCTTATCTAAAGTTTACACAGCATATCTATATGCAAACAGCTTCAACAGTTTATGAATATTTATGCCTGTGATACAATGAGGGCAGCCATGTTCTGTTTGTAATATTGTCACAGGCTGAGAGCAGGAGATGCTATCAGCTTGCCTGTGTGTAAATGCAGTCCCTTCTCCTCCTCCCTCCCCCCCTCTGCCTCTGAAATCTCTGGCTAGTAACACCTCCCCCTTCTCCTGCCCAGACTAAGCTTCCATAAGCTCTTGCTACTGTCTGAAAATACCAAGGCACTGTGAAAATCTGTGGACGAAGCTTGTTTGGTTTATAGGGAATTATAGTATTAAAACAAAACAAAAAAGTATTGGAATGCCCTATAAACTATATGAAAGGAACACAATTATGCAATGAGTAAAAGTTTATCTCGGATCCACTTTAAATCAGATTATTCAGTATCATTTTTTCCCCCTAAAAGTTGCGCCTTAGAATCACAAACAGGTTCATTCCATCTTCCTAACACGGACTCGTTAAATGTCACCCATAATGTGATCTGTGAGTCAGATATGTAAATAGACTCTCTGTAGGTGTCGTGTGGCATTAATCCAGAGCTGTGCATTCCAGCACCTCCCTCTGCATTACACATTAGATGATAGAAGGGCTTAGCATTTGTGATTGCTGTGGAAGAACACAGGTAAATGGCATGGATGCCACAGATAGTTACATCCACTGCTGGCACCGCCCATTAATGATCCTGAACGCCACTTGATAGATATTGCATTATTTGTTAAAATATCTGTGTGAGATCAGTTAATGGTCTGCATGTGGATAAATGTCGAGCTTACAATACTTAGAGAATAAAAAGCAATTTTCAGCAGAAATCTATTACCTGTGAATTCCTTCTTGCAGCGCTCTCTGACGCTCTCCTCTAATCCTTCCAGCTGCTGTCTAATCTTCTCATACTCCCTCTCGGCTTGCTGGCTTTTCCGCCTTCACAAATAACAGGCCTGTTAGACTATGCTAAGCACACCAGGTTTGCAATAATCAAATGGGTTAGAGGGACGGGATATTAGTTACAGTTATGTAGATGTTGCTTCTTGCTTGGTAGCTTTGCTAACATAACAATTCCTAAGATGCTACACACGAATGGCTAAGAAAAGCAATCTTGTGCGCATATACTGAACATAATGGCCAACAGCTTTGTACAGTATTGGATCTTATGTTAATGACCTTTTATTTGAGGGGTTCTATCTTAAAGTGTACCTGAAGTCGTATGGAGTGTTAAGAGATAAATGTACATGAATAAAGTAGCAATCCTACTTACAGCTTTCCTCACTGTAAGGGTTAAATAAACTGGTGTTGTAAATCCGTTCCATGCAGTTTCTTTGCTGCCGCTTATTTCTCCCTTATAACTAATCAGGGATCATACAACTTGTGTGTAGATGTGCAAATACTACTGACAGCAAGGAACAGGTATATTCAAGAAGTCACCATTACTTTGTATGGGAGTTACACAAACATCAAAGTACAATGAATGGCAGTAGGGCAGGAATATTTTTAAACCTAGATTCCTAACCCTCAAAATAAGAATATAGGACTCCAGGAAAATCCTATTTACGATTATTTCAATAGATACAAATGTTAATCTCGTCAATTTATGTTGACTTCAGATTTACTGCAATCGTTGCTTTTCTCTTCTAAACTGAATAGAGCATATTCAGTCCCGCAGAAATATAATCCATTGAAATGTGTAATACAGAAATAACACAAATGTTCAGCTATAAGACCATCTGATCTTTTGTAAACCAGGATATGAAAAAAATCAAATCACTTACCGATAGAAATAAATAGAAATGCCAATTATTAAAATCATTGGTATGAGAACTACAGGGATAATGATGTTAAGTGGTATTGCTTGTGATTGTCCATATTGAACTTTTCCCAGGACCCATTCTCTGTTCCCAAACAGGACCTAAGGAAAGGGAAAATAGCATGTGATAAAAATGGGATCGTATTATACATTTCCTTTGTGGAGGCAGCATTACTACAACTAAGGTTTCTTTTAAGGCCTCTAATGCCCATTCTAAATTCAAAACTGAACAAGGCAAATGCTGAACACAGTCAGAATAAATGAATATAAGTGAAGGAAAATCAGTAAAGACCCAGCAGACAATCTTAATCGTGTCCATGTTATCCAACATTAAAATAAAAGCTTGTTTATGCCATAGATACTTATTCTACTTCTTACAAGACAAAGACACTATGGTAAGCTAAACACTGTAGTACACGAGAAAGCTGCTACCATTCATGAGTGTGTAAAGGTGGCTATACAGCAGGTGACTTGGCGGCCGATCGACCATCTGACTCAGAGTATTGAACTCGATGGACGTATGTCTTTTTTCAACCCAAATAACTATATAATCAAATTCAATGAAAATCTGTGCCACCAAGTGCATGCTTTTTCAACAATGTGAAAAGTTTGAGGCCAAAATTGGTTGCATTAATTGATAGGACATGCTGCAAGATGTCGGGGCATCATGGTCGGTTGGGTGCGCGTCAGTAATGGCGAGCAATAGCGGGACGAGAAACTACCAGCGCTGTCTATGTTTGTATAAATATGTATGTACATGTATGGGTATGTGCATGTATACATTACCTGTCCTGTGTCAAAGTGCCCGTCCTCTTCCGAAACCGCCACTCTCCATACATGCTGCAGGCGCGCTTATGACGTCACATGCGCCACGTTGGCCGGCATTTATAGGGAAGAGCGGCAGATCTGAAGACAGATTGGGCACCAAAGACGGGACACAGGACAGGTAATGTGTAAATGCGAATACATACACATTTATACACAGCGGCGAGGCAGCGGACGCACCAGGCTCGGCCGTTTCGCAAGAGATTTCATGCTGAAAAGGATTGGGAATCGGCCTGTGGTGTGTGGGCAGTCGACAGATCTCTCTCTAATCACATTCAATTAAGAGAGAGATTTGTCTCTTGGTCGAATCTGCCCATCATCGCTAGATGTACTACTTTGTTTTTACAGGTAACAAAATATTCCACTTTATACAGCCTTCATTAGAAATGTATTGATTGATTTTACTTTGGAAACTTTTTTACATATTCATCCTCAATGGTAATGTCCTTCAAGTGGTAAATTAAAGGCTTGCAAGCATCTATATGTTTAAAAAAACTGGAAACTGCAGAAACAAAAAAAATCAATTTATTCAAAATGAATGATGTAAACATCTCTAATGATGTGCAAAAGATACTGGCAAATTACAGCCCATTGTAGTGTGGCTTCCTCTCTGTGCTGGGTGTTCAAACATACAGAGGTGTGGGAATTGCTACTGGAGAACTACTGTACATTTCCCACAATCAGCAGCTTTGATCTTGGGGAGGAGTTGGGGGTGTCTGGGATCAGGTAATAGGCATTTATTGGTGGGACTGTATGGGCTATAACTTTCAATCAAAGCCATATCCTTGAACTGAACAAACTAGAGAGGCATTGCATGGATAACATACAGTCTACTTAACCAATGGATTGAAGGATTAGGAAGGGCAGGTATTGCAGCATTGCAAATATAAGACATGTTAATGACTCTAGTTGAAGACTGCCCATATTTAATGTGCTTACAAGTACTATGTCAGCAGTCCCTTAATCCTCTAATAAAGTGCCTCATCCTTTGACCTTGCAGTTGGCCAACACCACTTGTGGGTGGAGAATCTACAGGAGATTTCACTAAACATTTTTTTTTTTACATTATTTACCAGAACCTTTTGAACTAAAACATGTACTTGGCTCATTTCAACTAATTGCATTTCTGTTATATAACAATTTCTGCACCTTTCGGACCATGACTGCTTTTAATTAATCTTTAAGAAATAATTGTACATTTTGTAACATTCTTTTAATATAGACCTCAGTCAAGAACCAGAGAAAAGCCAGTGTTAGAAGGTTTGTGAGGACAGCCCGGCTGTGCCAAGTGACCGACCATAGAGCAAAGAAAGCAGTACATACTGTAAACTCTGGCAGGTTGTCTGTGGTATCTCTCTTATGGCGTCTCCTGGGTTGTGGTTGTTCCTCTGGAGGGACACAGTACAAGTCTGTTGCTGTTAAAGTATTTATCTTGCAGATACCATCTCCAACAAATGCCTTTGCTTCTTGGATAGTCATTGCCGCATTTAAGTTGTTTCCCTGCATCATGAACACAAAAAGAATTGAGAGACTCTAACTCAACTAGTAGTATACTGTACATAACTGCCATAATAACTGCAATATTTATTATGTATTAATATTCTCATCTTTCATTGGTGAATCTACTCAAAAAATTATGCTCAGTCATAGATGGAGTTTAGTCACCCACTAGCATTTTGTATCTCTTCAGGCTGCAGTTGAGAATTTTTCTTTTGTAACATTCACCAACTTTTTTTTCTATCTATTTTGGGTGTTACTAATACATTTACTGAATGTTCTTTGATATGAAATAAAAACAGTTCCAACATCCACAGCTGTGCTCCAGGGAACTCAAGCATGGAGAGCTCAATCAACCTCTAGCATCAACTAA
Source organism: Hyperolius riggenbachi (assembly GCF_040937935.1). Classification (NCBI taxonomy): domain Eukaryota; kingdom Metazoa; phylum Chordata; class Amphibia; order Anura; family Hyperoliidae; genus Hyperolius; species Hyperolius riggenbachi. Next base: position 277,138,669 of record NC_090648.1, read on the forward strand.
GTAGTAAAATATAAGGAGTGTTTGGTTGAGATCTTTTAAATTTAGTACATAAAGTAATTGATTAGTACCTTTTTCGGTCACAATGTACAATGTGTGTCAGTTTGATGGCATTGCTGTTTAAAGTATCCTAATATGCAGTGAAATGGAATGTTTTTCGCATATTTGGTTTATTTATAGTATTTTAAACGATTGCCAATTGTTTCCATTTTGTGTGTTCTGCCTGCATCATGTAATATCAGGTAGAACAAAAACAAAAATTCTGGTTCTCCATGTTATATGGCTGTGTAATTAACAGACTAGACCTCGCAGATGTACAGAAACCATACTAAAAAACGAACACTAGATGGCACTATGGCCAAATTATATAATCTCAAAAGGTAAAATTACTAAATTTTATATACATACTTCACAATTTATTTTATTATAAAAATGCCTTGTGTTTCTGATGCCCAAGCTGGTGAAAGGTGGCAGTAGTAAATATGTATTCTTAATCCATGTAGAAAATCAGACATTGAATGAATATGAAATCTTAACAGGTAAATAATGTCTAAGCCAGAAAGACCCTGAATACAAAATACAGCTGCCTGCCCAATGCAGTGAGACAAGTTACCTTAGCATTAATTAAGTTATTCACTTGCTTCTTGATGCCGTCTGTAAAGTTAACAAAAGTTGGATCAAGGATATATTTGAAGGAGAGATCAGCAGTCTGTAGTCTTGTCTCATAGCCATCCATTTTAATAACAGCGATAACCTCAGAGTTCAGGTGATGTTCAGATATTTGTGGCGAAGAGAATATTATTACAGTGTCATTGACTTTCTCAAGGATGTCTTCCTTTTGTATCTGTAAAGAGAGAAAAACCCTGAGATCTCCAAAAAAACATGAGGAGGACAACTCTACACAACTAACAGAATGGTTAAAGAGACACTGAAGCAAACTAATTTTGGCCATTTTACCTTATAATTCGCTTAAGTGCTCTCATGACAAGTAAACCGCCGCGTCCCTGCCGCAAAACGAGGGCTGCAGAGCCCCCAAATCCCCGGGAGACAATCCAGCTGGCATTTCCTGGAAGGGGCAGAGCTGTCAGCTTCAGTTCTTCCCCTCCTAATGTCAATCGCGGCGGATCGCCGACTCTCCCCGCCCCTCTCACTCTTCCTTTACAGAGAGGGGCGGGGAGAGGCGGCGATCCGTGCGGCGATTGACAGCAAGAGAGGCAGAGCTACAGCTCATAGCTCTGCCTCTCAGAGCAGCACAATCCACGACCAAGTTGGTTGTGGATATTTGCAGAGAAATTTGGGGGCTCTGCCGCCCTCGTTTTGCGGCGGGGACGCGATGGTTTACTTGTCATGAGAGCACTGAAGCGAATTATAAGGTAAAATGGGCAAAATTAGTTCGCTTCAGTGTCTCTTTAAAGTCACTAAGGGATTTAAATATTGAGGGAAAAAAATCAGGTCATTCAATCAGTTAAAGTGGACCCAAACTCTTGCACAGGACTGAAGAAATACATAGAGAAATGCACCTAGTATGTATTGGGAGTTTAGCCTGTTTAATTCCCCTTCATTTGTATCTAATCACAAGCTGTAATTTGTTCTCTCTCTTGTGTCACATGACTGCCTATGGCAGAGATTGCAGATAAGGCCATTTGAAAGCACAGGAGGTTAACAATATGTCTGCTTCCATCAGAGGCGGATCTGGAGGCGCGCACATAGGGCACCTGCTATAGGCGCCCTTGTCATTCACCTCCTAAGGGGCGCATAATTGAAAACATCCCTGTGTAGCTGCAGCCGAGTGACACAGACAGGCAGGCAGGGGCGTTGCTAGAGGCTGAGAACCGGGGCTAATATGTAATACAACCGGCAGCGCCCCGACTGTTTCCATGGCTGCGGACTGTGACTGCAGAGTTACACATGCTTGTAGCTTGCATGCATGGGGATCACATGGGGCTGGGCAGCCAGTGAGAGAGAGGATTGTAACTCACTCCTCTCTCACTGGCTGCCCGGCCCCATGTGATCCCGGCCAGGCAGGAGTGCGACCGTGTACCTCCAACACGTGCAGTGTAATGTGTCAGAAGGAGCAGGGGAAAGAAAGTTGCTGGCTGCTCCTAAAGGTACTGGACAGGGTGGGACTACTAGAGCAAATATGGGTGCTGAGGAGACATGTGTGCAAAGTAAGAAAGAGGCAAGTTACTACCTGTCTCCAGTCCCAGCAGCCCAGCTTTGCTTCTTGCACACACAGGACACAGCGTGCGTCAGACTGTGCCTGTGTACTGATACAGCTATGGATGGAATGTCCGTAGAGTACTAGTCACCTGACCTCCCCTAGTGACCTGATGCACTAGCATCCACATTACTGTGATAATTCTCTTTTACTCCCTAGCTCTTATCTGCAGCTTTGCTAAGACTAGCTCAGGTAGGAGGGACAGTCTGCAGACAACAAGCAGACACACTGTGTAATGGCCCATACTCACGAGGGACTTTTGTCGCCTCAACACGCGGCGCGCGTGTTGCGGCGACAGGTCGCCCGTGAGTATGGGCCGCGCGCACCCCGAACTGTCGCCCGCAACGAACTGTCGCCCGTCGCTGATGTCGCCAGGCAATTGAAAAGTTCAATCGCCTGGCGACAGTCGCCGCCGCAACTCCGCCGCAGCTGTCGCTAGTCCGCATGAGTACGCGGACTAGCAACAGCAACCTCCATTGAGGTATGAAGAGCTTCCGGCGGAGGGAGGAGGAACGTCGGCGACAGCTTCCGTCATGCCGCTGGTCCCTCTTCCGCGTGTGTACGCGGAGGGACCTGGCGAGGAGCTGTCGCCGGCCTGTCGCCCACACGCTCACGTGTGCTGGCGACAGGCAACATTTGCTGCCCGTGAGTATGGGCCATAAGCTGCTCATCTCCCCTTCCTTCCACTATTCACTCTCTCACTGACCTGACCTCTGCACTATGGTCTGCTCTTCACTTTAGCCTGCATTTTTCTTTCAATAACCCTTTCACTGCTGGTCCTAACTTCTTGAACTCTCTGCATCCTAATTTTATAATGTATAGTTGCTGTTTATCAATTTCTGTTAAGAAGGTCTTAAGGTTGCCATACATCAGGTGACTTGGCGGCCAATGACCATCTGATTTGATTATTATAATCAAATCAGATGAAAATTGGTGACGCCAAGTGCATGTCCGATCGATCATGCAACCAATTTCAGGCTAAAATTGGCTGCATGTATAAAATGGATATACTTCAAGATGTAGGACCGACTTTCACGATCAGTTGCATGATGGAAACGGCGAGCAATATTGTGACAAATGTGTTGAAACTCCCTGCGCTGTACCCCCCAGTATATAAATGTACATGGATGTGTGCTTTTATACATTACCTGTCCTGTGTCAATGTGCCTGTCCATCTCCTGAATCTGCCACTCTTCCATTAGCTCTATAGCACGCTGGCGTGAGTGTGACGTCACGTGCTGGCGGCGTGTACACTGCTAATGGAGGAACATCTGATTCAGGAGACGGACAGGCACAGTGACACAGGACAGGTAATATATAAATGCACACATACATGAACATTTACACATTAAGGAACAGCAGCATGTTCGGGCGTGAGACATTGATTACACTGAGCAGAGAGGTTCTGCTGGTCTGATGTGCTGGGGATTTGTACCTGTTGGCTGAAGTACCAAATTGATTTCACAAATATATGTTCCAGTTCAGTCCTGTGTCATCAGTTTTATATCTTTTTTCTATCAGTTTTATTCTTGACTGATAGAAAACTGACAGGACTGGAACAAAACTGTACACATTGTATTTATGAACCCAGCCTTATGCTGGGCATACATGGTTCGTTTATGCGCCGGTATCGAGCCGGCGGCTCGATGCTGGCGCGTCACCGCCGGTCCGCACGGATCGATTCCCGCTTGTCCCCGCGGGCGCTTCTTATCAGCACTTTATTATTTTCTATTGTCGGCCTGCGGGGATTGAGCACGGTATCGATCAGCTGCGGTGATCGGACAGGTTGGATCTTATCAATTGAGCCATCAGCGGCTCGATTGATAAGAACTATCTAACCGTGTATGCCCAGCATTAGACTACATTACAAGATGCTGTTGGTCAGGACACCCATAACCATGCCCACTTCCCCTCTGTACATGGCCACGCCCACTTTTGCTTTTACTTATTTTCTCTTGGTGTCCAGATGTGCCCCGGATCTCCCGGGATCCTAGCAACGCCCCTGCAGGCAGGAGATGAGCACAGCTGTGGGGAAGCTGATAGCTATGTGTGTGAAGTTACCGGAGCAGAGAGAGGCAGCTCCCTACAAAATTGATAAGATTATTACGCTGAATACATCCTGTCCTCTCTCTGCTTCCAGCAAGTGCTCTGCCCCCTCTCTCTCCTGTACTGTGCAGCATAATTGTGGTGCGACGTTCCTGCCAAACGGGGCTGGTGAAGATTGCCCTGGTGTGATTTCTCCCTTTCCACACAGTCTGTTCCTCCACATCATTATCTCCCACCCTTCCTTCTCTCTCTTTTTTTTTGCCCTCACTTGTGTCCCCCCTTACCTTTCCCACACTTCTTACTGTCCTCCATTTCCCCAACTTGCTCTCCCTGCTTCTCTTAACCCGCCCCCCCATCTGGTGCACCTCCCTTAAAAAGGTACACATCACATTCGTATTGCTCCCGGACAATTTTTGGAGATTCTTTCAGGAAATTGTTCCATCAGTGGCTGCATTTAGTTCCATTGCTACTCCCCCCCCCCCCCCCCCACACACACACAGCACTTTACAGGGCACCTAGGCATGCCACTGAATGTCCTCCGAGGAGCTCACGATCTAATCCTACCATAGTCCTAGTCTAATGTCCAATCATATTATTATTAGTATGTCTTTATATAGCTCTGACATCATCTGCAGCACTTTACAGAGTACATGGTCATGTCAAGAACTGTCTTTAGAGCTCACAATCTAATCCTACCATACTCAGTCTAATGTCCAATCATATTATTATTAGTATGTATTTATATAGCTCTGACATCTTCTGCAGCACTGTACAGAGTACATAGTCATGCCAATAACTGTCCTTAGATGAGCACTTTTCAAATGTGGGGTGCACATATAACTACCTTATACTGATATCTAGAAGCACGTGTCTTCTTAATTCTATTGTCTGTGGAACATATCTAGAGTATAGAATAGAGTACTGGTTACTGGTTAAGGGCTCTGCCTTTGATGTGGGAGACCAGGGTTCGAATCCTGGCTAGGGTCAGTACCTATTCAGTAAGGAGTTCAAGGCAAGACTTCCTAACACTGCAGGGTGGCCTCCTGAGCGCGTCCCAGTGGCTGCAGCTCTTGAGCGCTTTGAGTCAGACAGGAGAAAAGCGCTATATAAATGTTCGGATTATTATTATTATTATATCTACTCAAATTATGTATATAGGGGACACTGCTACTTAAATATCTTGACGCACCCGGCTATTTAATTTCTTATCTTGAGGCACCTGGCTGCTTTTATTATGGGGGGAATGAGACTCTTCTTGGGGGCGGGGCTGGGGATGTGTGTGTGTGTGTGGGGGGGCGGCGCAATTTAAGTGTTTGCCGTAGGCGCTATTTTACCCAGATATGCCACTGGCTTCCATGAAACAGGAAGTAGAAACAGTGCAGATTTATTTTAGGATTTGTATCAGGTGTAACAAAGATATGTTTTTTGTTTAAATGTTAATATGCTGTTGTGTATCTTTTAGAGCAGAGTTTAGGTCTACTTAAATCTATAACAGAGACTTAGCATGGGTGTGTGTGTGTGTGTGCGTGCGTGCGTGCGTTTACCTTCCATTACAGTACAGAGGATCTTGAAGAATCAGAGGCTACCAGCTACAGCATCATTAAGACATTGTAATGAGCACAGCCTGGTCTGCATGGCTGTTATTTTTTTCAACCAAAGATCAACATATACTGTATGTACAGAGGTGCATTTGCTGCAAGTCTTCTGAGTCTTATACAGTATGTTCCAATGGAATGTTGTGTTTGGTGTTGCAAGTTTATCATTGTAAAAGGTTATGTGAGCACTGGAAATCTGTTTTGCAATTATTTTAGCACAGCTGGGAACTGCTGTTCAGATTAAAGTACCGTTAGCAATAAAACCACCAGCAGATTCCCCCTTTGCTTCTGCAACAATACACAGCAGAAAATCCACAGTTAGCATAAGGGACCCTCTAGGAGACTGGCCTTGACGCCGGAAGAAGGGCACAACCCACATGCCTGTTGGATACGAGGCACCAATTATCTTATTTTGGAATGTTGTGTTAAAGTGAACCAGAGATGAAGCACCCTCATTTATTTTACCATATATATCAGTGGGAACATTAGAGAAAACACCTACCCTGCTCTCAGTTTCATTCTTCACTGCTTAGCCTGCTTCTAATCAGCCCGGATAAAATCCCCAACTGAGCATTCAGTCTGGCTTTGGTCAGGAATCATTATAGCCAAATTGGTCTTCTCTGATGTCTTTTAAAGCCCAAGCCTGCCCCCTTCTGGCTCTGCTATAATGACTCAGCTATAATGATTCCAGAGCAAAGCCAGACTGAATGCTCAGTCTGAGATTTTATCAAGGTTAATAAGAACCAGGCTGAGCAGTGAAGAATGAAACAGAGCAGGGAAGGTGTTTTCTCTAATGTTCCCACTGATATACTGTATATGGTAAAATACATGAGGGTGCTTCGTCTCTGGTTCACTTTAAGCTGCTGGCTGTGAGATTTGAGCCCAGGTTTTGCTCTTTGCCCAGCCTAGTGAGCTCCTGAAATGATAGTTATCAGCCTGGTTGAGCAACTACCAATTGTTTGCCCTTAATGGTTTGGTGTGTGCAGAGGCACAGGTGGAATCTGCCCTCCTATAATCTGCTATTCAATGCAATCTGCATAAAATCTTTCTATTAAGTGTATAATCAGCTGCTATACTTTGCATTGCCGCCATACAGAGCTTAGATATCTCTGTAAAACATATAATTTGTTAACCTCTGATCTCTGATCCACTGGTTTACATATCTGGTACTATCAAATTTTGGACTTAAAGTGTGTTTGTCCATCCAGCTTCTTTCCTCTGTTTGTTTATCTGGGATCAGTATACTTTAAAGGTCCATACATACGCACAATGCAATTTGTTCACGGCAAATTATATTTTTCATGACACGTAACAATTTATTGCTGTGGACGCAGCTTGACCAACTGTTACATAAGAAATGCCCATTTGCTGGTTCAGATGATTCTACGGTCATTGTGTTCAGCTGATACTAAACGCTTTTCTGGAACCAAGCAGAAAAGTGTTTGGCATCGGTTTGCGTTGTTCATTCGTTGCATCATGTTTTTAGCCCTACAGGGGGATACAGATCCATCACTGAACGCTACACGCGGCGTCTCAGGAATTTTGATCGAATGCAATGTTCCTGTAATCGCCAGCAAACACAAGGAGAGGAATGCTGCCATCCATCTCAATGTGGGGAGTGTGTTCAATTCTGGCATTAAACGACAAGGACGGAAGCAGTCTGTCAGAACCAGCCCAGAGTGATTGTAACTTGCAAGGTTTGGGAAGGAAAGAGATGGAGGGTGGAGGGGAGTGATAAGTTGTTTCTTTTCTAATTCTGTACTAAACGTTGGGTAATCTTTGTCCTTACAGCCATGTAAAGTATAACATTCCTAACTCTCCACTGCAATATCTGTCTGTCAGTAGGTCTGTCAGTCTTCACTGCACTGGCATCTGTCTCAGCAGCAGCCAGGACAACAGCACTCATTTGGTATTTAGTGTCTTTTCATGCAGTCCTGGCTGCCATGGACTAACCTTAGGTTGATCATTAAGATGTGTGTGTGCAGCTCAATGATAGTGTATGACAATAAGGACAGCAGGGAGAGGAACTACAGCGGGGACAGTCACTAGTGTGGCAAAGATTAGGCCTTAACTTGCCAACACACTGACAGGCACAATTTCACGGGTTGAGGCACGTAAGCCAATTGTAGTCATACTAGCTTGATAAACTTGGTCAGTACCTTTTTTTGTTGTTTTTACCTATGTCTGCTTGGGTGTTCTCCTGGTACTTCTGTTTCCTCCCACTGTCCAAAAACATTCCGTCAGGTTAACTGGCTTTCAAAAATGGCATTAGAGTATGCTAGGGTAACGCCCTTTCATGGACTGTAAGTGAAATGAGCTGTTGTCATTTTCTTCAGCTTTTAAGAGAGAAAATGTGAAGTGCTATTTAAATGTGCAAAATAAATCTATCTAACCTGAAGCTTATAGACTTATTCATTCAGACGATTATGCAGCGCCACGGATACTGTAATGAGCAGAAAATGGGAAAGCCAAGATTTCCCGAAATAACCAGTAAAAATAAACACTCTAGCTTTAAAAGATTTCACAAGGGATGATGGATGGAGCTTCTCCTTCCGGAATCTGATCCTTTGTGTGTCCTCTGTACATATTCTTACAAGCCTCCTGCCAGTAAATTCCTGATACTCGTTGCAATGAAAGCAAGTACTGTTCTTAGCTACAAAACATTTTTAATCACGGATTATTTAACAAGAATGTAGTGAATGACAAAAAGAGATAGCAGTACAGAACATAAGGAACTCTGGCCGAATGCTACCAAATATAATCCGACACATTTCTGCTGGTCTGATCTAGAATTGAACTCTATCTCCTCTCACAGAAACAAGACAGTACAAGATTAAAGCCGCACATGCTACACAGGTATATCAGAGCAACGTGTCTATACATTACTTGTTGACACTAATATGCCTTCAAAAGTTCTTTAATAAAGAAGCCAGAGGCAATACTATTGGTGTTCTCTCATCTAAGTCCACTTTTGTTCAGCCTGACCTGCCCAGCTATGCCTACACAAGTGACTGACACACCAGCTAGGCTCTGCCTCATAGGGAAGATCCTGCAGTGCCTGTATCTGCACTAATCTAACCCCAACGGCTGTAATCATCAGCTTTAAAAAGCAGTCTATGGTTCACATGACCACTGTTTCGGAGTTATAGGTAGTGGGCAGGGGCGATATGACAACTCATGGGGCCCCGGGAAATAGGATATTATGGGGCTCCATACCAGTGTGCCCACCTTTCATGTTATTTTTTTACAGACTAATGCTGGGGATACATGGGTCGACCCGGCAGCTCGATTAGCCGCCGGATCGACTCCCGCCGCGTCCCCGCGGGCGCTCTTCATCTTCCGCTCGATTCCCCGCTATTGTCCGCCTGCGGGGATTGAGCGGGTAATCTATCCGGCGGGTCATCGGACCTGTCAGATATTATCAATCGAGCCATCAGCGGCTCGATTGATAAGGGCGCATTGGCCCGTGTATCCCCAGCATTAGATATAATAATTTACTAACAACGGATATTCTACACTGATAAAAACCCCTGTGTGGCGAAAAAAATGGGTGTGGTCACGCAACAGAATGTGGGCATGGTCATGGGTGGGGCAAACTATACATACCTTAGCAGTGGTGTAAAAGGTCTGCCGGGGAAGTTTGAACTCTGCCATAGTGTTTCCCCCCAAAATACATGTAATCTGACAGCATTTCACCAAAAATCTATGTAATTTCACAGAGGTTCCTCCAAAATACAGAGAATATGGCAGTTGTTTACCCAAAATAGACGTAATCTGGCAGCAACGGTTCCCCCAAATACACATAATTTGGCAGCTGTTTCCCTAAATATGCGTAATCTGGCAGTGGATCACCCAAAATACATGTAATCTGGCAGCAGTGGTTCCCCCAAAATACACAATCTGGAAGCAGCGGTTTCCCCAACATACATAATCTGGCAGCGGTTCCCCAGTATATGTAGCCAGGTGTATAGGTGTCCCCAGTATAACCAGGTCTATAGGTGTCCCCAGTATATGCAGCCAGGTGTATAGGTGTTCCCAGTATATGTAGCCAGGTGTAGAGGTGTCCCCAGTATATGTAGCTAGCTGTATAGGTGTCCCCAGTATATGTAGCTAGCTGTATAAGTGTCCCCAGTATATGTAGCCAGGTGTATAGGTGTCCCCAGTATATGTAGCCAGGTGTATAGGTGTCCCCAGTATAACCAGGTCTATAGGTGTCCCCAGTATATGCAGCCAGGTGTATAGGTGTTCCCAGTATATGTAGCCAGGTGTACAGGTGTCCCCAGTATATGTAGCTAGCTGTATAGGTGTCCCCAGTATATGTAGCTAGCTGTATAGGTGTCCCCAGTATATGTAGCCAGGTCTATAGGTGTCCCCAGTGTATGCAGCCAGGTGTATAGCTGTCCCTAGTATATGTAGCCAGGTCTATAGGTGTCCCCAGTATATGCAGCCAGCTGTATAGGTGTTCCCAGTATATGTAGCCAGGTCTATAGGTGTCCCCAGTATATGCAGCCAGGTGTATAGGTGTCCCCAGTATATGTAGTCAGGTGTATAGGTTTCTCCAGTATATGCAGCCAGGTGTATAGGTGTCCCCAGTATACCCAGATATATAGGTGTCCCCAGTATATTCAGCCAGGTGTATAGTTGTCCCCAGTATATGTAGTCAGGTGTATAGGTTGCCCCAGTATAGCCAGGTTTATAGGTGTCACCAGGAAGGGAGGCAGTCAGTGAAAGGAAGCAATGGGCACAGCGGTGGGGAAGGGGGGACGTCTCCCCCCCCCCCCCCTTCCTGGCTCTGCCCTCCGGAATGTTTAGGTGTCGGCGCAGCGGCAGACAGCGGGCGGGGAGGACTTGCCGCTTTTCTTCCAGCCGCCGGAGGGAGATTTGATCTGTTTGCCGCTAGTCTGGTCTACTCAAGACCAAATTAGCGGCACACAGATCAAAGCTCCCTCCGGCGGCTGTAACAGCAGTAAGTCCTTCCCATTCGCTGTCTGCCGCTGCACCGACATTTAAACATTCCGGAGGGGAGAGCGAGGAAGGGGGGCCCCAAGGTGAGGCAAGGGGGTGAAGAAGTCCCCCCTTCCCCGCCGCTGTGCCCATCGCTCCCTTTCACTAGCTGCCTCCCTTCCTGCTCAGGGTGCTCCGGCACCCGCCCCCCCCCCCCCCCCCCCACCGACCATGGGCCCTCGGTCCGTGCCCAAGTGCCCGAACGGTCAGTCCGCTCCTGGTAGTGGGCACTATTTGTAATGTCACAATGTGGATATTACCAGCTGGTGCTGGGGAAAAATAGCCAAAGTTAGTGTGACAAGCACCCACTGTGGATATCACATGTGCTTATGCTGGAAATGCCTCTAATCTTGCAGAGTCCTATCGTGCAAACTAGTAAGGATCCAGCAGCACCACGTCTGAAAATAAAGCTCTTTTACATAAAATGACATCAGAGAGATGGCCATGAACAGCGACAGCCCGCTGTTTCAGAGTGATCTCCTTCCTCAAGCTGGCCAGGGACTGCTAGATTGTCTGGCATTTCCACTCTGCCATCTGCATCAATGCAAACAGTAGATGCATGGTCATCTGAGGTGAGGAAGCAGGCCAGAAAAACACTGTGTGGGGAGTGGGAAGAAGAGGACTCTGGAGTGGAGTGGAGATTATCAAATTAATCCGATCTGATTTCCGATTTTTCTAATCCATTTTGTATTGAAGTGATCAGAAAATCAATCATCAAAACAATCAGGAATCAGATCGGACCTGTCAGAAATAACTGATTTGACTTGTCTATCTGATGGGAAAGTACATGGTGTGTACCAGGTACAAAAATGGCCTTCCTTTAGGGTTAGTGCGTTATTCATGATCTAATTATATAATGTAAACAATGCATGGTGAATTGTACTTTGAAGTGGACCAGAACTCTTGCACAGGACAGAAGGAATACAAAAAAATACACCCTGTATGTATTTAGAGAGGTTAGCCTGTCTAATTCTCCCTCATCTGTGACTAATTACCACTGTAATTTAATTTCTCAGCTGTGCCCACTCAGTAATCTCCTCTGCCATGGTAGAGCAGCTAATATGTAAACAGGATTTTAACAACAGGTCTGCTTCCGTGAAAGCAGGAAGTAGACACTGCAGATTTGTTGCAGGATTTGTATCAGCTGTAACCAATTTTTTTCTTCTTCAAGGTTATTATGCTGTTGTGGATTTTTTAGAGCAGAGAAGAAATTCTGAATTCTGGTCGGCTTTAACTAGTCTGTTACTCCATTCTCCTGATGCTCAGCATTCTGCTTCAGAGTGGACAGGCTGGTACTGGGAAATACAGATGGGCTACTGATTACAAGTATCCTAGGTTACCAGAGCCGTCAGTGGGGGCACAGCACATTGGCTGAATACAATACTGAACCTGTGACTATAAGGACAGACATGGGTACAGAGGCTTCTCCACAGGGTCGGTTTTTCAGGTTGCAATTTGCTACTTGAACTATATTAGGCTTTGGTTTCCTTGAAGAAGTAGTCCTCTAAGTTCTCCTGCATCTGACACAGCCTAGGTGAAATTTAGTAAAAACCACCTGCTTTTATAGTACAGTGAAGACCTGAAAAGATTTTCAGCTGCTTCTCTTTCGCGTGTCGGATTTAGTAAGAGAAAGCCCTTCCCTCCGTGCTCATTCTATACTATGTACCCGAAACGTAATTCAGAATCATGCAGTGGAGGAAAAGATGCGGTCACATCTTTCAGAGGGTCAGAAGCCTAAGCAGTGAAATAATTAATTGGTAGCATTTAAGAACAGCTTGTCATTTTATAACATCTAGTAATCCAATTAGACTGGAATTATTTTTTTATCATCTGAAGCTCGTCAGCGCATCAGAGAAAATAAATCCCTCTCCTTTATTAAAGCCAAAACAGTGTGAAGAGAGCTATGTCTATTAAAGAATTCCAGGGAGCATCAACTAAACGTGTCCCCCGACTTACCGTATATTAGTTATTGGAATTCTTTGTCTAACAAGTTTCCCCCCTCATTTATAATCCACATTGTAGGTAACCCTATATGTGCTTTCCATGCCATGATAAATTAGCGTACCTTGGTCTCAAATTAAATAACCTCTCAGAAGGCAGTTCTATGACTCTCAATGTCATAAAGAACAAATATTTTTACCAAGCAAAGTCTATTGTTCTTCAAGACAAGCATCTTTGAAGCTGTGTCTCTCCTGAATAATTTGTAGGCATTAAGATGTTTATATATAAGACAACATTCACTGCATGCCAACTAACAATCCAATCATAGACTGTTCATGGATTAGAGATTAATACTTCGTCAGACTAACTGGAAATTGCTGGTAAACGCTAATTTTATGGGTCGAGTGGTTGAACATGCTGCTAAAAACGGATTGGTTCTGCATATATGTAGCCATCAATAGATACAGAAGACCACAGGAACTTGCTCAAAACAAAGTATCATTTAGAAGACTCATCATGTGCACATTATTTTGGCACTTTCAAATAATCAATCACAAATTTAAACTTTTTTTGTGTGTGTGACTTTTCAATGTTTTGTACAACTGTGACCAGCCTTGAATTATGAACCTGTGTTTGTGCACAATTGGTTTGTATCTTTCTCTCGACTTTTTTTTAATTTTAATCGGGAGTTGGACGCTAATTAGGTTTGTCAAAGTTGACGTTTTTTTCTGAATACTTTTTATGCGTCTTTTTTGCATTTACAAGTGGAATTTAGTTGTTATCATATAGGATGCTTATTGCGTCATTGCGACTATTAGTATGCATTGTAATGTGCATGACGCTTATGGTTTAACAAATATGCTCTTACACATGGTATGCATCACGCGGACGTGAAATGGGCGCAAGTACGCATTTATATGAGATGCGGAGTGTACAAAGGCTCGGAAGGGATGGACTATAATAGTAGTACAGAGGCGCCAACAGGGTGAAAACAATACTTCTTTAAAATGGATAAAATGAAGTAGGTAGCGGTGGACTTACCCCTCCAAAACAGACACCAAAAATTGTTGTTTTAAGCAAAAATCTATTTACATACTCCAAACAAGGTGCAACGCGTTTCGCGGGTATATTCCACTTCCTCAGGCAATAAATAGGAGCATATCACCAATGCGGTCTGGTACGTAGCCTGGCACCAGACTACGTACCTGATTTATTGCCTATTTATTGCCTGACCTTCAGCATTGTGAGAATCAAAAGAATGGATTATTTGATGAACATTCATGCATCTAGTACTTCATATTTTTCAAACAGATCTTGTTGTCTAAACAAGTTGCAGGAAGAGGAAGTAAACACTTACTAATTGTGCGCTGTCCCCATCCACCTGCCGCTTCTCCCTCCTTGATCGCACCTTTGCCATCATGCTGAATTTCTGTACAAGGTTGAATCCAGTGCCAGAAATGGTAATATTTCTTCCTCCGCTACATAAAAAAGTGAGAAATCCCCATTAGGTCCTTTTACATTCTACAAACAATAAGATCCAATGCATGCATCCTCTATAATAAAACCCTAATGACTCTGCATCCCAGACATTGAGGGAGAGTGACGTGCGGCGAGCGATGACGGACGAAGGGGCGGATGGACCGGCGGGCTTGCGTGCGGCGGGCACATGCGCAGTGACATACCTAGCCCGTTTTTAAACGTGCTTAGGTCCACTAGTGCTGAATATTACATAACACAGTAAAGTGCAAAGCAGGAGCCACCCATATATTTCTGCATTGTGTTCCTTTATAATTAGGCACTCCGCTGCCTTGAAACAATGGATTATTAGCACAATTAAAGACTTTTGAATACGTTAGGAGTGCTGATCTCTACTTATCCTTCGCATAAGCAGTTCACAAACAACTGTAATCAGGCATGCGCAGAATGCTGCCGGCCATGGGAGCGCAAATGAGGTGGGTGGATGGGGCCGCTCATGTGCAGTAGCAGTGATCCAGCTGGGTTGGAGCTTTTAATGAGGAGTAACAGCCATACAATGGAGGAGATTCAGAACCCACTGAGGGGCCTCACACTATGGGGGTTAGAAAAAGCCCCAGTTAAAGTGAACCTCCAGACTAAAAATCTACTCAGCAGAACTGAAAAGGCTTGGTGTTTCTTTAACAGTTTCACAGCATCAGAACTTTTTTTTTTCTTACCAAAGCATTTTATTTACAGTAGCATTAGCATGCATTATTTAACCACTTCACCACTGAGGGGTTTTACCCCTTGAACACCAGAGCAATTTTCACCTTTCAGCGCTCCTTCCATTCATTCGTCTATAACTTTATTATTACTTATCGCAATGAAATGAACTATATCTTGTTTTTTTCGCCACCAATTAGGCTTTCTTTAGGTGGGACATTATGCCAAGAATTATTTTTTTCTAAATGTGTTTTAATGGGAAAATAGGAAAAATGTGGGGGAAAAAATAATTATTTTTCAGTTTTCGGCCATTATAGTTTTTAAATAATGCATGCTACTGTAATTAAAACCCATGAAACGTATTTGCCCTTTTGTCCCGGTTATAAAACCATTTAAATTATGTCCCTATCACAATGTTTGGCGCCAATATTTTATTTGGAAATAAAGGTGCATTTTTTTCAGTTTTGCGTCCATCCCTAATTACAAGCCCATAGTTTATAAAGTAACAGTGTTATACCCTCTTGACATAAATATTTAAAAAGTTCAGTCCCTAAGGTAACTATTTATGTATTTTTTTTAATTGTAAATTTTTTAATTTTTTTTTAATTACAAAAAAAAAAAAAATGGGGAGTGTGGGAGGTAATGAGTTAATTTTATGTGTAAAAGTCATTTATTTGTATGTGAAAAATGTGTAGGGTGTAGTTTACTATTTGGCCACAAGATGGCCACAGTAACTTTTTGTTTTAATGCGACCTCCAAGCTTCCTTCCGGAAGCTTGGAGGAAGAATAAGGAGGCTGGACACGTGAGTTTTTTCTCACAATGATCGCGCTGCCCATCGGAGAGCAGCTGATCATTGCGGGGCTTAGATCAACGAACGGGAATGGATTTTCCCGTTCATTGATCTCTGGGCGAGCGGGCGGCGGCGTGTTTACTAGCGGCGGGCTGCGTGTTTACTAGCGGGAGCGCGGGCAGCGTCGGGAACGCGGAAAGTACGTGTTTCTCCGTCCCTGGTTTTTAAAGGATGGAAAAAGGGGCGGAGAAATACGTACGCGCGGGGGTAAAGTGGTTAAAGGACAACCAAGGTGGCATGTGACATGATGAGCTAGACGTGTATGTACAGTGCCTAGCACACAAATAACTTTGCTGTGTTCCTTTCTTTCTTTCTCTGCCTGAAAGAGTTAAACATCAGTAATGCAAGTGACAGTTTCTGTCTGGGTTCGGGACCAGGCCAGACTGGGTCAGACCATAGCACAACCCTCACTGATAAGTAATTACAGCCATAAAACTATTTTCTGACAGTAAATGGCTTCTGAGAGCAGAAAAGAGATAAAAAGGGTCAATAATTCATAGATTTGAGCTCTGGCATACTTCAATGAAGGTGTCATTGAGCAGAGACAATGAAACAGTAAAAACTAGATTTAAAGAGGAGCTGTTAGGTATAAGGTCTCAGAGAAAAAAAAACACATCAGTAGCTAAATATTGGCCGTACTTACATTACATATGCATTTCACTGTCCACGTTTGGATTTCACAGAATTTCTATATAGTATTTGCAGAGATTGATGCTCCTGACAGCTCATGGCAGGTTCCATCTTTGACTGTCTTGTATGAAGCCAATTGTGATGCAATATCCTCCCTTACCCTGCTTCCTGATTGAGGATTCTTTAGCCCTCCCAAGTTCCAGCCCTCAGACACTCCCACCAGTCTCTGGTCTAAGGGGGCACATTGTCTGATGGGGATGTTCATGAGGAGGGCGATCGTGCTGTCAGTTTGTGTGTGTGGGGGGGTGTGGGGACGGGGGTATCGACCCGGGGAGGCTGTCAGATGAACAGAGGTGAGACCTTTTAGTTCTATACTGGGAATACTGGGAAGTCCGGATCTTTTCAATGATTCGGATGATTCGAATCGGATCATTGAAAAGATCCAGATCTTTGAACCGAATCTTTGAATCATTTGCAGCAGAGTGAGAGATGCAGGAGAATGAGGGCACATTTAGGGTGCTAATGGAGAAGGGAGAGATGCAGCAGGAAGATTGTGCTTGTGCACAGAAGCTGCAGTTCCTGTTTCTTTCAGACATCCACTGTGAACCGAATGTCGGATGATTCAACTCTCAAAAAAGATCCGGATCAAAGATCCGAATCGTTCATGATCCGGACAACACTACAGTGCAGTGAATATTAATTAGCCATGTGGCTAGGAACAATAGCTGACTCCTGCAGTATACTGCAATGTGTGCACTGTGAACAGCACATTGATTTTTTCAGTGCTGTGAGTTGGGCTGTGTTACAGGCTGCTGTAACATGAGCCTGTAACGTCCCACTGTGAAAGCAGCCTTAGGGCGGGATAGGGAAATGAAGGGGAGGACCTCCCTGCACTCCCTGTGCAGTGGAGAGAAAAAAAACCTCCCAGCATGCTCTGCAGTATCTGTTATGCGGCCTGCGGCCTCCTTGGGAGCTTGGGGATAAAGAGGATTGCTATTCAGCCAACAACAAAGTAAGAGATTTTTAACTTCAGTATTGCCTTTTTGGCTTCCTTCTAAACTGTTTAACACAGGAGAATGGAGGTTTAAATTATCTTTTTTAGCCTAACAGTTACTCTTTAAATCCAAAATAAAAATGTGGGATATCTTAAAAAAAAGTCATTTTTAGGAGAAGGAGGATAGATACAATTGTTTAACTCATCCGTTTATTTTCGGATGTCCTTTAAAATAAACAGTTTTAGTACATCTATCCTCGGCTATTTGCGGACTTGTTGCAATCCTATTTCAACAGAATTTATTTGCAGTGTAATTTCATTGTATCACGGTTATCCCATGATGATTTCCCTATGCACAATAGACCTTACACTTAACATCAGAACATGCTTCTACTTGCTAAGAAAAAAAAAACCCATCAGGACATGCCAGTCTAAATCTAGCCTTACCAACCACAAAGGCTACACACACTGTATATAATTTACATTGTTAACCAGTATGTACAATTCCCAGATCATCAGAATTGACACCTTCCACGCTTATAAGTAATTACAACATGATAAGCATGCTACTACGGTGTTACAGGTGTGATGATGGAATTTCCCACTTTTATAACACCCCCCCCCCCCCGCCGAAAACCCCCTATGCGCCCCCCCCCCTCCCCCCCATGTTTACAACTGATTTTAAAGACTACTCTCACATATCTCCTTTCAAGTGATATGGTAATGTACACCAAGTTTCTAACCTCCTCAGGCAAACGGCATTACTCACACTTCAGCGATGTGTTACAGGGTGCTAGACGAACGCACACCGTGCTGCAATTCAAGTATGCTGGTCATAGACTATACTGAAAAGCATTATAATGGGACTTCTCTAATTTGTCTCTGTAATGCTTTTCAAATGAATATCACCTCAGACTGCTAATTTTAACAGGTGTAGGCAAGGAATCTAGTCCTGAAAAGCTCAATTGTAAAAGCCCATAAGAACACAATTACATGAGTAACGGGTATTTTCCTTTGTATAATGCTGAGTGTAAAAGTGCAAAGCAGGTGCACGCTTACTGTTGCTCTCACTGGGGCACATATTTTTGCACTGTGTTCCTTGATAAATAAGCACTCCGCTGCCTTGAAACTATGGATTATGGTTTACTAGCAGCAATTAAAGACTTTTGAATTTGTTGATTTGCTGATTTCTACTTATGCTACTCAAGAGCAGTTCACAAAGAAACCGTGTATGCACAAAATTATCCCAGCCATGGAAGCACAATCTTAGGAGGTGCATGGACAGGACCACCCATGCGCAGTAGCCGTGATCCAGCTGGGTCAGAGATTTTTAATGAGGAGTGAAGGCCGCCCCTCTTTCCCGCTGAGTTGCAGCTACTGTGCACGGCAGCTGTGCCCGGGAGCTCTGCATATGCGTGCTTTGGAAAGATTTGTGACCGTGCATGTGCATCCTGGGCACACCCTTTCGGGAGCGTGATCAAGGAGGCGAGCGGATAAAGCAGAGCATGGGTCGTACCTGTAACCCAGCTGAGTCAGAGCATTTCAAGAGGAGCGACAGCAATGCTTATAGTTGAGGCAGTCAACTACCCATTAGATACAGTTCTCTTAGCTTCTGACCGGCACATCCAAAGGGATGGCATGGATGCTCATTTCTACCTCTGATAAAGTACTGAGAAGTTATTGGGAAATGTATTCTATGCAAGGTCTTCTTAATAGAGAACCATTAATTTATTATGATGAGCTAAACGTGTTTGTAAAGTCTCAATCCTATCTACACCAAGACTGTGATCCTTTTTTCTCCATGTAAAGATTAAAGGGAACCCGAGGTGAGAGCAATAAGGAGGCCACCATATTTAATTTTCCTTTAACCACTTTTGCCGCACAGACGTGTGCCTCACTTCTGCGGCAGGTGCTGCTACAGCCACGTGAGGCTCACGTCTATGCAGTTTGGGGTCTGTGCGCACAATCGTGTGGGCAGAAGCCTGCGATCGCGATGTTGCCGGAAACTGAGGGGATTGGTGGCAGGGGACGAAAATCCCCTGAGCCAATCAGTGCATGTCCGCCAAGAATGATCACTGTTTTTGTTCAAATTGGTACCACCGCGCTCCCTCCGGCTCACCGATTTTTGCCGCCAATCAGATTAATGAATGCTACCAGAGTTTAAAATTATAATGGCCTAACCGAGAAATAATGAATTTTTTCCATTTTTTTCTTATTATTCCTGTTAAAATGCATTTAGAATAAAATAATTCTTAGCATAAAATACCACCCAAAGAAAGTATAATTGGTGGTGGAAAAAACAAGGTATAGATCATTTCGTTGTGATAAGTAGTAATAAAGTTATTGATGAATAAATGGGAGAAGCGCTGAAATGTGAAAATGTATCTCGTCCATAAGGCTGAAGTGGTTAAACAATACCAGTTGCCTGGCAGTCCACCTGATCCTCCGTCTCTAAAACTTGTTGCCACAGACCCTGAACAAACATGCAGCAGATCAGGTACTCTGACTCAACGGAATCAAGTTTTACTGGATTAGTCATATGTTTGTTCCAGGGTTTTGACTACTTATGCCAGAATATCAATAGGGCTGCCAAGCAACAGGTATTGTTCATAAGGAAATAAATATGACAGCCTCCATATCTCTCCCACCCTGGGTTCCTTTTAAGGATCTAGAATCCTAAACGACAGTTTCTCTTCTGTCGGTTCAGTCACACTGTAGTGCAATGCCCACTGATAACTAATTTGAGGTAAAAACATTCCTGCGTGACTGAGCAAATCACTTCTGAGAGTAGGGAACAGATACAAGTTTGTTTAAAGAGAAACCGTAACCAAGAATTGAACTTCATCCCAATCAGTAGCTGATACCCCCTTTCCCATGATAAATCTTTTCCTTTTCACAAACTGATAATCAGGGGGCTCTGTATGGCTGATATTGTGGTGAAAACCCATCCACAGTGTGATGTCAGGACCATGGTTCTGACATCACACTGTGGGAGCCTTGTTGCATAAAATAACAGCTGTTTCCAATTGCGAAAAAAAGCAAGCAAGCTGCCAAAAAAGCAAGCTCATTCCACTGACATCACCTGCCTGCAGTAAAAAATGTCACTATGTGATAAATGTCATAGCGTAAATCAGGGAGAGGAAAGTTTTTACAATTGGCAAACACTTACTAAATCATTTATACATAATTATTGTAAAAATGAAGCAATTTTTTAATTACATTATTTTCAGTGGAGTTCCTCTTGAAATGGTAGTTGGTGGCGGAGACAGTCAAAACTTTAAACCTATCATACTTTTATTAACCTTTAAGTGCAAAATAAAACTATGGGATTCCAGGGAAGTCCTATTAGGTGTAGGACTATAGATACAGTTTACCTCATTTTTAGTTCAGATAATCTTTAAAGAAAATTGAGCAGCATGTGACTTTGAATGATTGGTCACGGTCACGTAATTATATCTCTCTTGCTGCTTCTGTTTCAAGGCTATACAGGAAACAGAAGCAAGACATTAGTGATGTTAGCTATGAGTATGTAGCTACTCATAATCATAATTTAAAATTGATAATGCTTCCCACAGCAGGGGAAGGAGGGGTGTTAACTTACCTCTGAAGCCACCTACAGTCGATGCATTTCACTCTCAGTCCAAATAGCACCACTACTACCTCCTCCTGGGTTTGAAGGAGGAAGTAGATGCGTTACGAGGACTGCAAGTGGAACATAACGGCTATAGGCGGTGGCGTAGGTAAGTTAACCCTCCTAGCTGCAGGCAGCACTATCTAACTTAAATTTTGATTACAAGCAGCTATGTACTCGTAGCTAGCATCACTACAAGACGTACACCTGACAAAAGGCGGTGCGAAACATGAAGTGTGCAGTCATTGTCTATTGCAAATTTTGGACAGTGGTGTGGACATGAGCCAACACAATACTAGTCACTTATCTGATCTACTCAATCTCAATCTTCTACATAAATACTCCTTGAAAAAAAAAACTATACCTCTCCAATATCCATCTCTTTCTACAAGTTATCTATAGACAAAAGTGAGCCCACTGGGTGATCTGGAAATTTGCAGAATACATAAATGCGTCAGGATGCAACAGAGAAATATAATATAACTAGAAGTGTGGAAATACCTGGCAAAGCTCAATTCAGGGTAAAACTGGGAAATAGAGGGGTTACTTCTGTAGGAGAATTTTCCAGCTTCTTTCACTGTATAACTGCCATAATGTAATTCCACCTTCACATCTCCCTCCTTCCTAGCTGCACTTGTAATGCAGACTATTTCAGCACCAAATGTAACGCTGTGAAGAAAAATAATGAGAACAATGTCAGAAGTGTGGAGCTCTGTGGTGATGAGGCAACACCAGTCAATAAACAAGTTTTGAGGAACGAGAGCAGGAAATCAGCACAAAGCAACACACAAGTGTATCCTTCACGCACCAAGTCCTCAATATGAAAGAGCAGGGATGCGTTTAAGCAAGCCATATGCCACCTTGTGTGCCCTTGATGCTACTGCCACTAATTCCATGCATGAAAGTTACAAATACAGACAGTAAATTTATATATGAAAACCATTATAGCATTCTGGAAAATAAATTCATTCAAGTACAATTCCACCATCTTTAAAAGAAAAAAAAAAGAGAAAAACATTCCTCATCAGCTCAGCGGTTTACCGGCAAGCTTATACTATCTTGCCATACTTTTGTGCTATCCAGCCAAACATAAAAAATAATCATGTATGTATGTAGGAGTAAGAACATCATTGGCATATATATAGAGAGTTAAAATAAGCCACATAAAAGGTTTAAATCAATACACTACGCTGTTGCCCTCACTGTACAGCCGCATACTTCATTTCAATTATCATACTATGTATGCCCCCATTCTGTGACATGTGCAGTACACTTCATCAATCTGTCTAATACTGAGTCTGTCAGTGACTGGGCCTGTTCGTATCCAGCTGGGGTCCTGTAAGTGCCACGCTGTCATACTGGCAGCACAGCTTTCAATAGGAGGTGTCAGTTGCAACATTGCTCCAGTGACTGCTGAGGATGTTGTTAGGATGATTCAACAACAGTTCTACAAAGAAAAAGGGAGATCTCTTTTAACTACAAACCCCTGCATATTTATACCTCTGTTGGCGGTGTGAACTCTACCAAAAGTCCAATGGTAAGAGCCTAACCCCACTAACGCAGTTGTGTCCACGTGTGTCCACTTCTGTCCGCTTTGATATGACATCATTGATGTGTTGATGAAAAGCGGACAGAACTGCGTTAGTGGGCTCAGGCCTGTAGTTTATTTGCCGACAGCCTATTTTATAGACTTAAACTTAATATATGCCAGCAATGTTCTTACTCCGCTTTCCTGGGCAAATTAGGGTTACTGTAGATAAGCTACAGACAGTTTAGAATAGGTCTGAAATCTTACTTATCTATCCTGTGTAGCATTAGAACAAATTGTTAAAATTTGACAAGACACATACTTCAATATTCATCCAGATTGTCTAATACAGTGGCTTGCAAAAGTATTCGGCCCCCTTGAAGTTTTCCACATTTTGTCACATTACTGCCACAAACATGAATCAATTTTATTGGAATTCTACGTGAAAGACCAATACAAAGTGGTGTACACGTGAGAAGTGGAACGAAAATCATACATGATTCCAAACATCTTTTACAAATAAATAACTGCAAAGTGGGGTGTGCGTAATTATTCAGCCCCCTTTGGTCTGAGTGCAGTCAGTTGCCTATAGACATTGCCTGATGAGTGCGAATGACTAAATAGAGTGCACCTGTGTGTAATTAATGTCAGTACAAATACAGCTGCTCTGTGACGGCCTCAGAGGTTGTCTAAGAGAATATTGGGAGCAACAACACCATGAAGTCCAAAGAACACACCAGACAGGTCAAGGATAAAGTTATTGAGAAATTTAAAGCAGGCTTAGGCTACAAAAAGATTTCCAAAGCCTTGAACACCCCACGGAGCACTGTTCAAGCGATCATTCAGAAATGGAAGGAGTATGGCACAACTGTAAACCTACCAAGACAAGGCCGTTCCACCTAAACTCACAGGCCGAACAAGGAGAGGGCTGTTTAGCAATGCAGTCAAGAGGCCTATGGTGACTTTGGACGAGCTGCAGAGATCTACAGTTCAGGTGGGGGAATCTGTCCCTAGGACAACTATTAGTCCGTGCACTGCACAAAGTTGGCCTTTGTGGAAGAGTGGCAAGAAGAAAGCCATCGTTAACAGAAAAAGCATAAGAAGTCCTGTTTACAGTTTGCCACAAGCCATGTGGGGGACACAGCAAACATGTGGAAGAAGGCGCTCTGGTCAGATGAGACCAAAATGGAACTTTTTGGCCAAAATGCAAAACGCTGTGTGTGGCGGAAAACTAACACTGCACATCACTCTGAACAAACCATTGCCACTGTCAAATATGGTGGTGGCAGCATCATGCTCTGGGGGTGCTTCTCTTCAGCAGGGACAGGAAAGCTGGTCAGAGTTGATGGGAAGATGGATGGAGCCAAATAAAGGGCAATCTTGAAAGAAAACCTCTTGGAGTCTGCAAAAGACTTGAGACTGGGGTGCAGGTTCACCTTCCAGCAGGACAACAACTCTAAACAAAGCCAGAGCAACAATGGAATGGTTTAAAACAAAACGTATCCATGTGTTAGAATGGCTCTGTCAAAGTCCAGACCTAAATCCAATCAAAAATATGTGGCAAGATCTGAAAACTGCTGTTCACAAACACTGTCCATCTAATCTGACTGAGCTGGAGCTGTTTTGCAAAGAAGAATGGGCACGGATTTCAGTCTCTAGATGTGCAAAGCTGGTAGAGACATACCCCAAAAGACTGGCAGCTGTAATTGCAGCAAAAGGTGGTTCTACAAAGTATTGACTCAGGGGGCTGAATAATTATGCACACCCCACTTTGCAGTTATTTGTAAAAAAAAATTTTGGAATCATGTATGATTTTTGTTCCACTTCTCACATGTACACCACTTCGTATTGGTATTTCACGTGGAATTCCAATAAAATTGATTCATGTTTGTGGCAGTAATGTGACTAAATGTTGAAAACTTCAAGGGAGCCGAATACTTTTGCAAGCCACTGTATGAAAAGGTTTGTGGCATTGTTCATTGGGGGAGAATTATTTAGAGTGCCATACATATATTTATATAAACTGAAAGTTGCATTTACTTTTAATTTGGCAGCTGTCATCAATTCTGGCTGAATGTTATCGCTCAGTATTAACAACATATCTGCCTCAGAAGGCTAGCTCTGTTCAGCAAACTTTTTCAGAGAGCAAGTTTGTCTGTATAAGCAGTGGTGCTGCTAGCCAGCAGGCAATGGTGGCGAGTTTCCTGCCAATCTCTCCTGGATGTTTTTCAAGAGCCTCTAGTTACTGATTAGTAGAAGAGTACAGCGGCATAGAGCGGGGGGAGCATTCCTATAACTGGTTCCTAATTTCATCTCTCCAGTATAAGCATTTCAGTCTTCCCTCTTCCTGTGCAGCATCAATTGTTTGCATCACATGCCAACTGCAATAGTGGACAACAAAAAGAGGTACTTGGTTTTTCTCTCCCCAAAACATCTATATGTAGGTAAGGAAGTTAGACTACCTGTTCCCTATACAGAGGAGAGGACAAGTGATTAAAAACCAACTGTAAGTAAAAGCTTGCCAACAGATGTGAGGAATTCTGACTAGGTGTAATACATCACAGGGCCAACCCTTCCATAGAGGCAAAGGGGGCAATTGCCCCAGAGCAAGTAGGGGCCCCCCAAGGTGCCTCCCTCCGTTACAGCTATGATGACCCATGAGAGCGAGGATGCTGTGTTTACACTCTGTATAGCAAAATGTGGAGGTGAATAATAGGAACACCAAAAATGCTTTGTAGGAGAAATATGATGGACACTTAATGATACTGTGTAAAGGGGGGAGATTGGATCAGCCCAGGCAGCTGGCTCAGGGGGGCTGGGGGTGATTTGGTTGGAAGGGAGAACCCCCAAGTTACTTTTGCCCCAGGGCCCCATTGTAGCTAGCAGGGCTGTGGAGTCTGAGTCGGGGCAATTTTGGGTACCTGGAGTCTAAGTTTTTATAAGCTGAGGCGTCGGAGTCAAATGATTTGTGTACCAAATCCATCGCCCTGGTATTAGACCAAGGAGTCAGAGTAGAGGAGGAGTTGGAGCAATTTTGGGTACCTGGAGTCTGAGTTGGAGTCAGAGGTTCCATAAACTGAGGAGTCGGATGATTTTTGTACCAACTCCGCAGCCCTGGTAGTTAGAACCGGCTCTGATACCTCATAGAAGTATAACACACTCTTACCATAAGTGCTTAGTACCTAAAATTCACCTTAGATTTCTGAGACTTATGACTGCATTTGTGATGGTTGCAGCCATCTACGAGCCTGTGCACATTATCTAGAAGGGAAGCGGCATGGTAATAGCTATCATACATGGCAGCAGCATTATCCTTTCACATGTAATGAAGAACGGCACTTTGCAGCAAGCAGAAAGCCCCGTCTAGAAAATGGTCCCGTTATTTTGGAGGATGAGAAACACTGAGTGCTTTCTTTGATTTGCAGAGGTGAATATTAATTGGAGTGGGGTTGGCTGAAGAAACTTATCATTTAAAAGGGAATTGAAAATCATGGAGCATTTGTTGCTAATCACTGTAGATCTCTTCAGCCAAATTGGCAAATCTCAAAGCAAAGCTTTGCAATACAACAGGGACAGCTGGAGCAATTTGGCACCTTCTCCCACACAGCTTGAAGTCAAAGGTTCTGGTGAGTAGCACAGTAACCCCTTCATTGATGCAATGTTCCAAACAGTATTTGACCCTGCAAATTAGCTAAATCATGCATTATCTATACACTTAAAATAGCTTGACTGTCATATTGTGCGTAGAAAGCCATGCTTAATTATAACCAAACACTAGAAGATCTGGAATCACATTCCGTAAGCCAAGCAGAGTTGGTTCTGAGTCAAAATGCTAATATAGCTTCCATGGTGAAACGCTGCCTGATTAAAATGGTTTACTATCACCAACAAATCTGTCTAAAAAAAAAGATAAAAAAATTGTCAATGCATTTCTGAGTCTTACAAGACCCAGTACAGGACACTGAAGTATGTCAAATATGTTTTTTATATATCAGAGCTCATTATTTCCTGTCCTGATTAGTGTAACCTTTTAAACATATCTTGGCAGGCATCTATTGCAAAAACACAATCACTACACACAAAACACTATTGTAAAATGCCCTAAACACTGCA
Organism: Hyperolius riggenbachi; assembly: GCF_040937935.1. Classification (NCBI taxonomy): domain Eukaryota; kingdom Metazoa; phylum Chordata; class Amphibia; order Anura; family Hyperoliidae; genus Hyperolius; species Hyperolius riggenbachi. The sequence goes on from NC_090648.1 coordinate 277,165,395, forward strand.
TTAATAAATTCCTCAGCTCCGTTTATCCAGGCAGCCAGTAAATTCCCTTCCCTCCTAATTAATTCGCATAACCCATTCAGGTTTCTGCCACGAAAAGGCTATGACCCACTTAACTCACCATTGGTTTCTGTGTGCAGAATTCCTAGGACAAGTGCTTGTGTCTCTGCTTCCTTCAGACACGCACACACATTTTATTTCAAGATCATAGCACTTTTCTGACAAACTGACTAACTAGTTGTACGTACAACTCCAGTGCAAAAGAAAAAAATAACGCCTGTGATCATAAAATTCTTGTGAGTACCAGATACAGACCACTGCTGCACAGCCTCTCACCAGAGAAAGTAAGATTTCATTGCATAAGTCAAAAAGCACCAGCACATCACATTATCTCCTAGAGTTATCACAGGTTGATCTGTCCCTTTCCACCAAGCCTGGAGAAAAAACAGAAACGGCTCTTAACTTGCTATTCGCAATGCAACTCGTCCTCCAACAGTGAAAAGCACACAGCAAAAGGACTGAACAGGAGCACTGAGAAGCATTTCAAAGTGTTTTTATTTAACGTGATTACTGCAATGTGATTAGCAGATTTCAGATTAGGCTTGCTGCAGATTTGGTGTAGATATACAAATTCACAGGTGATAAAACTCTATGGCCTCTATTCATAAAACATTTGGGGAGAAAAAAAAATTGTGGAAGGAAAATACTGCATCGGTATTTTAGACTTCTGGGTGGTCATTCATAAAATCGTTTCCAGCTGCGATAGCAGTGCAGAGATTTCCCGCTGTAGGCTGTCGGTAGGCATGCGGAAACACACAAGCTGGCAGAGTCCCTCCGTGCGCTGTTCTCTCTGCTGCTGCTTGGGAGGTCTGTCCCATTCACTTGCATGTATTCCACACGCTTCTCGCTACATCCGAGGAAGCGGTATTTCCCGTCCGCATACCGCTTCCTCTAATCTTTATGAAGGACATTTTGTTACTGTTTTATAGATAAATCTAGAAAATCACAGCACAAGGCGGAAATGTATCGCTCTGCTGGGGAATTGTAACTTTTCATGCGGAAACAGCTTTTATGAATGCACACTTTGCTAAATGGTCGGTTTTATGAATAGAGGCCTATATGTTTATAGGAAGGAGGACAGTGTCAATCAGGCCTCTGAAGAGATGTACAGTGGAGGAAATAATTATTTGACCCCTCACTGATTTTGTAAGTTTGTCCAATGACAAAGAAATGACAAGTCTCAGAACAGTATCATTTCAATGGTAGGTTTATTTTAACAGTGGCAGATAGCACATCAAAAGGAAAATCGAAAAAATAACCTGAAATAAAAGATAGCAACTGATTTGGATTTCATTGAGTGAAATAAGTTTTTGAACCCCTACCAACCATTAAGAGTTCTGGCTCCCACAGAGTGGTTAGACACTTCTACTCAATTAGTCACCCTCATTAAGGACACCGGTCTTAACTAGTCACCTGTCCACAGAATCAATCAATCAAGCAGACTCCAAACTCTCCAACATGGGAAAGAGTTTTGTCATTGGACAAACTTACAAAATCAGTGAGGGGTCAAATAATTATTTCCTCCACTGTATATAACAGTGCAAGATTTTTATGTTTGTGCTGGAATGTCCTGCAGGAAGTTCCTATTTTGAAACAAGATTCCTGTAGAAATAAATGTATGTACCATATACTGTGTTAATCTTTATGTCTGAACTCTGAATTATTGCCTTGTTCTTTTTTTAAGAGTACATATAAGTGATAAGTACTGGTGAAAGAGTGCCAGTGATATGAAAAGTGAAAATATAACTTGCTCACTAGACAGAGGTGTACACCCTTTGGGAGGAGTGGTTACAGGCTGTGGGGGTTGGGGAGCGGGTTGGGGAGGCGGAGGGTGATGTGTGTTTTGCCCGGGCACACGTTTTTACATGTTTTAAATATTGTATTTTTTTTTATTAATTAAGTGTTTTTGATACCTTTAACTAAATAGCTTTACTTGTGAACAGTTAGGCAATACCCACCCTCACCTCATCTTGCAGTTTTTTGTTTCTAGAAAATATAATTTGTCATAAAATCTTCATGATCCATGGAGAAATGAGGGAGCTTTTTGTTTACCCAAATAATTTTGCACTAACAGGTGCCCTGGTTTCTCATCCCAAGCTGTTGGGAGTTGTGTGACTGCACAAGCCTTAACAAGCACCAGTGCTCTTTATAGCAGGTCCTCTTCCCACACAAGTGTGCAGAAGAGTAAGAAATAAAGACAAACAACAATTCCTTAACATCAGACGCCTGGAGGAGAAGCGCTTTAAAGCCTCTGAAAAGGAAGTCCGAGTCTTTTGGATCATTGCATCATTTAAAAAGTATAAAGGATAAGGGATATGTATCCTGTGGTTTCCGGTATTACAGACCCCTGGCAGAATATAGTGATGATCCTGCATTCGTCGAGAAATGGAAAAAGGCTCATTTGGACCATGCTAAAGTCCTGTTAGGACCAGCAATAGAAAGATCTGAGCAGGAACATGATAAACTTTCTGACGATATTGAGGAATTAAAGGATCAATTACATAAAGTAGCCATTGGGGATAAAGCTAAGGAAATTGAAGCTAAGATAGACAAGAAATTGATACCTATCAAAAGGGAGGTTAAGGAACGAAAACTTAACTAGCATTTGAGAGATTGTGATGATTTCTTAACCGACCACGTTTTCGATTGGGTCCCAATTGAACACAGACCAAAGCCAAAATCGAATAAGAAGAAAAGGCCACGTAAGCCCAAGAGAGGCACATGGGCCTCAGATTCTGGTTATGAGTCTGAGGGGGAGAAAAAAGGCAAAAAACTCAGGTCAGGCCCTTTAGGGGAAAAAAAAACAAGCAGAGGGCACAGGAAAAGACGACGACCACAATCTGAAAACAGTGTCCTGGAAAGGACTGACTGTGATCGAGGACTAACAGTCCCAGTCAAATCGGCTGATAAGTTACAAGTGATTAATTTATCTGGAATGGAGTTACCTAACACCTGTGTAGAAGTGTTGGAGAAAGGATTGAACTTTGTTGTCTCTGGATCTTTCGACTACACTCGCTTTGAAATTGACTTACTGTATATAAAAACATCAGGAGGATGAACATTTACAGGATGTTTGGTGAGGGGGGAGCCATCAACACAGAAACAAAAATCGGCCACCTGGGTTTTTAACCAAGGTGGACGTTTGGGGACTGTGTAGCTCTAAATGGCTTGCAATCTCTGATGGCTGAAACAAATACTAGCAACTCAGAAAATCAAGGTTCAACACCACAGTATAGGAACCCCTAGCAGGTTCAGCTCTGGACATTTTTCAGAAGCAGGTACTGAGTGAGGTCAAAGCCTTGGTGTATCCTCGAGCTAAACGCAATTTAACAGCAGCAAAGTGGAGGGCAGTGAAATGACTAAAATCCCAGCCTGATTTAACCATAAAAAAGCAGACAGAGGGGGAAACATTGTGGTGTTGTATACTCAAAGCAATGTAAAAGAGGCCATGAGACAGCTCAATGATCCATCCACTTATGTAAGGTTGGATACTGATCCAACGTTCACCTTCCAACAGAAATTGAGAGGTTTATTGAGGTTTGGGGTTCAGGAGGGCTTTTTGAGTTCTAAGTTGGGAGAAGATGTTTTCCAACCGTTCCCTAAGAAACCTGTCATCTACTTTTTACCTAAGGTGCATAAATCCCTGGTGGATCCCCCGGGCCGACTCATCTCAGGAAGGGGATCAGTAACTGAGCCCCTCTCGAAGTACCTGCACCACGCCCTCCGACCCCTGCTGAGACACATTCCATCGTATTTGAAAGATACGATGCACGTCTTACAGATCGTTGAACAAACTGAGTGGCATGAAGGAGACAGCCTGGCAACCATTGATGTGGTTAACCTGTATAACAGGATTCCGCAAAGTAATTGATGATGAAACAAGTCAGTTTCTTAAAGTAGTAAACCCCATTACACCTACGTTTTACTCTTTACCTAAGGTGCATAAATGTCTGGATAAGCCCCCTGGGCGCCCGATTGTTTCAGGGAGGGGATCCCTTATGGAGAAAATTAGCATCTACTTAGATAGGCACCTGCAATCGCATGTGCAGAGTTTGCCCTCATATGTTAGGGATACGCTGCACTTATTACAAATTCTTAATAGCTTACAGGTTCCGGCTGGCACAAGTCTGGTGGCCCTCGACATGGAGGCGCTCTATTCAAGCATCCCCCATGACAGGGGGGTAATGGCCGTAGGCACGTTCTTGAGCGAATTAAGCATTACACATGCAGCCCATAATGGATTTTTGCTGTCCTTGTTGAAATTTTTACTTTGTAATAATATTTTTGTTTTTGAGGAAACCCACTACCTCCAGGTGCAGCGATGGGAACCACGTGTGCCCCGTCGTACGCAAACCTGTACCTGGGGGAGTGGGAACGGGAGATTTTTGCTGATGACTCCATGTTGATGTACCTGTGCTACATTGTCGTGTGGCACAGGTACATCGACGATATCTTGCTATTCTGGACTGGTGGGCACAGGTTGCTCACGGATTTTATAGCCCGTTTGAATATTAATGAACGCAATTTCGATTTACGTTTCAGGTGGATGACGCGGCGGTCCCCTTTCTCAACCTGAAAATTTCCTTAAGCCCTGATGGCTACATTTCCACCACCCTCTATAGGAAAGAGACGGCTACCAATTCATTATTGAGAGCGGATAGCTTCCACCCCTCGCATACTGTCAGGGGGATTCCCACTGGCCAGTACTTGAGGATGCGTAGGAACTGCTCAGAGACAGCCACCTTTGAAAGAGAGGCCAAGGATTTGCGTAACAGGTTTAGGGAGAGGGGCTACCGAGACGTCCACCTTAGACGCGCATATCAGAGTGCGACACATGCTGATCGTGAGGCGTTGATAGGGGTACAACATCACCCCGCACGTGCACAGAATGATTTGCGTTTTTGTACAAGATTTTGTGTCCAGCATGGCTTGATTATGGATGTTCTTAGGCGCCATTGGTATATTTTGCGCAATGACCCAAAACTCAGTGCCATTGTCCCGGAGTCCCCGAGTGTCTCCTTTAGGAGAGCCCCGTCACTAAGATTTACTGGTTAATAGTCATTTCCCAGGCACGGGCGGTACCCCCAGACATTGTAAGGTCACTGGGACCTGCAGGTGTGGTGGCTGTACGGTCTGCCGGTTTCTGCAGGTGGGAAGGGTGGTCGAGCTACCGAACGGCAAAACCTGGACCCTTGCCCATTTTGTTAATTGCAACACCACTTTGGTGATTTATCTCTTGGTCTGCCCATGTGAAGCTTTCTACGTGGGTAAGACCAAGAGGGAATTGAGAAGACGTATTAATGAGCATATAACTAAAATTAAAAGTAAGGATCCAGAGGTTCCGTCACTGGTGGCCCGCCACTTCAAAAACGTTCATGGGGGGAATTACAATAACCTGAGGGTTATTGGTTTAGACCGTATTCATACTAACATCTGAGGTGGGAACTTCGATAGATTGGCTCTCCAACGTGAAGCACGCTGGATCTATGAACTAAAAGCTACGCCCCCCCCCCCCGGGTCTTAATGATTCTCAGAGCTATGCCTCCTTTTTACCACTGTAGTCTGCTCGCCTCTCTGGCGTCGTGTGTCCTCTGGCACACCCACTTTTGGGGTGTTGCCGTTGGGCATTTACCCCTCGGCTTGTGTGGCCATGAGTATTGGTCTTTGCGGGGATTGCAGTCCGGCTGTACATCATGTGGCCTCCTTTTTCTCTTTTTTAGTTCTGTGACTTAATAGTGTTAGGGTTTGTTACCCGTCTGAGTAGGCATGGATTTGGTTTTTCCTGAGCCTCTTTTCGTTTTGAAATGTTTAAATATTTATTTGATACTGTTGGCCACATATCCACAATAAATCTAGCTAAAGGAAGTCTTTGAATATGGCACAGCTGCTCTGCTCTTCCGCCCTCTCTCCCTCCCGTCCCTGGTTACAGTTTGCGTTCCAGTGATGCGGAGGGAGGCGGCGGTATGTGCAGCTGTTGACTGGCCGGAGTATAGGATTTATAGGAAGTGCGTGCATGGTGACGTGAGCTTGCTGACACGCCCCCTTGAGAAAGCCGGAAGTGAACCGGCGAAACATGTCGGGTACACACGGCGTGCGAGTGTGACCCACGTGGAGTGTTCCTGCCCTCCGCTACCCTTCTATCACTTGCCTGGATGCCACGGCTGTTTGTCGGATCTGCCCCGCTCCCGCCTTGCTGCCTTGCCAGGACGGAACTGAATGTGTCTTTGCGACTACCTCCTGTGTGAGACCAGGATGTCGTTATGAGAGTACAAACTGCTTACAACCACATTGCTCATTAGATGAACTATACGGACATCTCTGTGGGACACATACTGCCTTGCAACTCCATGGAGCCGGTAGAGTATACGGATTAAGCTGGAAACCAATGTGTTGATACACTGCATGCTGCTACTTGTGCTGCTTCAATGGCTTATGACTCTTGAATCGGCTCCCGCTTATTGCTATAAGGCTTTGTTTTCTTGCTCGGTGTGCTTTGCTGGCACCAAAGGCATTTAACATGAACAGTTGAGCATGAGGCAGATTCTTGATGGACATCTGGGCACTAATTTATTCAGTGATCACTGCAACTTTATTTTGTCTGTTGTATGTGGATGAATGGATGAAAGGGATATTATTTAGTGTTGGGTCGGCCGACCACCCCCTGGGTATACACTTTTTACGAAAATTGATGTTATTAAGGTTACTAATAAAATTTGCATTTTTATAACATACTGAAGTACTTTGTGTATTTGGAGTGTACTCTCTCCTTCAATTACCCTTACGTATTTTTAACTGTATAACAGGATACTTCAGAAAATGGGGGTCAGGTCTGTCCTAGACATGCTACATGCAACCCAACTCGTTAACGAGACTGGTAGTGCATTTTTGGGACAATGTCTCGATTTCTTACTAAGCTACAATGTGTTTTGATTTGGAGGTGTATGGTATAAGAAAATCGCAGGACCGGCGATGGGGACGTCTGTCGCCCCGACTTTTTCAAATGTGTTTCTTGCTAATTGGGAGGCTGAATACATCTATGGGGAACGTAACCCATTTAGATGTTACTTGAGGGCATGGCACAGGTACGTGGACGAGCTGGCATGGCACAGGTACGTGGACGAGCTGGAACAGGTACGTGGACGAGCTGGCACAGGTACTTGCTGGTCATTTGGGGATCTACCAGGGAACACTTTGACCTCTTTCTTGAGTATTTAAATGTGAACGACATGAATATGTCGTTCACAGGTGAATGGGGAGGTATGTAGGTTCCTTTTCTTGATCTGATGATCGAGGTAATGGATGGTATATTGAGAAACTAGGGGCCACAGGAAGAGCACGGCCACAAACTCGGTCCTGCATTGTACTAGTTACCACTCCCCACATGTCAAATCGGCCATACCACATAGCCAATTCCTTAGACTGCGCAGAAATAATTGCAGAATTGAGGACTTTGAGGAACAGGCACAAGAGATGGGTGACCATTTTGAGGCTAGAGGCTACGAAAAAAACGACTTGGACCTAACACTTGATAGGGTAAGAAATAACGACCGGACTGATTTACTCAGAACTAAGGACAAAGATGAAAATAAATTTTTGTGATGGTCTTTGACTACTCACCTATGTCTGATAGGATACAGGAAATGGTGAGAAATAACTGGCAGATCTTAGAACAGGACAAGAGGTTAGACCAGGCATGGGCAAACTCGGCCCTCCAGCTGTTACGGAACTACAAGTCCCACAATGCATTTGCCTTTATGAGTCCTGACTGTGGCTGTCAGACTCCTGCAATGCATTGTGAGACTTTTAGTTCCATAACAGCTGGAGGGCCGAGTTTGCCCATGCCTGGGTTAGACCCTAAAGCGTCACACTCTCCCACAGTGGCATTCAAAAGAGGTTCCATGCTAGGTTCTATGTTAACCTCTCAAACGTGAGAATTGGTGGGGAGGGAATAGAACATTGTCCAACATGTCCACACATCTTGAAAACTAGACAGGTCAGATTGTGATGTACTCACTTTCAGATTAGGGATTTTATCACATGTAGGACCAAGTTTATGGTTTACACTCTCCTGTGTCCCTGTGAATTTTTCTACAATGGGAAAACCACACGCCCAATGCAAGAAAGATTGGTTGAACACATAACATTTATTCGGAAAGGGGAGGGGGGAGTACCAAGATTGGTTGAACACTTCAGGGACGTACACGGGGCGATCCTTCCTGCCTAAGAATGGTAGGATTGGTCACAGTCGTGACCCCAAGACGAGGGGGAGATCGTGAAAGACTCCTCTCCCAAAGGGAATCCTTTTGGATTTCAAAAACTAATGCTATGGGGCCCCTTGGCTTTAATGATCGGAACAAGCTATGCGTTTTTCTAGAGAAATAGTCCAAGGTTTCCCAAATTGGGATAACCAGTAGGTAGAAATGTATCCTCCATAGTATTTCCCTGCAGGAAATTATGATATTTAACCTTCATCTTCTGTATAGAGTTTTTGGATTGTAATGTGTATATTGGGGCTTGAACCTACTCTGTTTTAGCCTCCCTTTTATGGTATGGGTATCTTTAATCTTTGTATTTTCATATGTTTCATATGTAGTACATTTTCATACTTTGTATTGATATAATTTTCAGGTCTAAATTTAGAGCTTGGGTCTCTGCGCGTTCTGATGCCTGACCAGTGGGAAAGTGGGCTCCATTAAACTACCGCTGGGGCTATCGGGTCGTTGCTTTCCCCCGAACTTTCATTGGGGGCAGCACTTCCGGATTGCCATCAGGTTGTTTTCCCGTTCCCATAGCGATGCAGACGCACGCTACGCGTGACGTCTTAGGCAGCTGTGATCAGCGGAGTCAGAAGGGCGGCGGCGGAAGTGCGCACTCTATGTGACGCACCCGCCGCCAACCAGAGAAGCCAGCACACCATTGGCCTGACACAGATGGGCGTGCACACTATCTTTAGTTCACGCCTTTCTCTGTGGCGTTTGTTGGACTTCCTAACGCCATTGAGCTAGACCTTCCGTGATCAAGCACCGGCCGGTGCGAAACAATTGTTGGAAGACGGGTTCTGATGTGTGTGGTGTCATCTGACGGGTGAAGTACATGCTTGGTTTTACCATGTGATACATTGCTACCACTGTTTGACACATATTGTGCAATAAATATTTGCTTTAGTGCATTGGTGCCCACGTTTCAAACTTCTCAAGGACTGTGAAAGGAACGAGGTAAACTGTGTCACCACCTGGGTAACCTAAAGGTGGCCACTAATGGTCCAATTTCTAGCGAAAAATCATTTGAGCGATCAGAAATTCAGATCGGATTGGTAGCAAATAATCTCAGTTGATGGGCACAATCTATTACAAAAATAGTAGTCTGATTGGATTTTCATCACACCACAATTTAGATTTTCTTGTTGGTTATGATAGATAGGAAGCAAAGATTGGTTCCTTGATGGTGTAGTAAATGATTTTTCTTCCGTTCAGAATTATCTGATCGCGCGTACAATTCTTTTTTTTTTTGCTAGAAATTGGACAGTTAGTGTCCAACTTTAGTGATCACTATCCCATGGGTCACCAGAAATAGGGAAGGTAAGAGCTGACAAATAGGAAAGGAAAGGTAAGATCAGATCAGTTACTAGCAAAGCCAGATTGGTCTTACTGCAGTGAGGATTGTGGTGAGATAAACCTGTACTCGTATCAAACAAGCACAAAAACCTAAACTTGAAAAACATATTTAGTGAACAGAAAAACAGAGCATATTCTATCTTGCATGAAGGGAACACAGGTTCATTTTTCTTCACACTCCAGTAAACCTGGCCCAGCGTACGTGAGGCACTACTTCTTTCAGACACACTGATAAATGAGGATTGCCTATTATCCTGCCCCCAATTTGCCAGCAAGGTGTGGAAATTGTGGATGATTAATAAAATGTCTAACTGTAAAGCATAAAAGCCAGAAATACACAGAGCAGAACTAATTAGTCTGTTAAGCTGGTTTATTACTTACACTTCACAATCCAGTTCATTCAGAGTCACTCGCACATCACTTTCCGATCCAGTTTCCAGATTTTCACCAGTTACAGTGATGCGTGTGCCCCCCGCAAGCACACCCTCAGCTGGTATCACTGACGCAGGCTGTGGATCCTAGGAGGAAATGAGACTTTTTACTTCATTTAGTCTATCTAGTGAAACACTTAACGTTCATAATTCTATTCAGAGAGAAGATAGTTAGTTGCCTGAAAAGCTCACAATCAGTCAATTGAAGTCAACATTAGGATATCAGCCCGTTCCTTTGAATGTCGGAAATATAATTGTTGCCAAATTCACTCGTATAGTTTGGAGTTAAATTGGAGAAATGTGTAGCTGGCTTATGGAATGTCAGATGGTGCACAATGAATAAGTCACAGTGACAAGGTGAGCTTCACTTACGGACATGAAAAATGATAAAAATTGAGGGTTTAAAGGGACTCCGAGCAATGATATATAAACCGCCACCCTACGCCTTTTAGTTTTCGCGAGTTTCGCGATTGAAATTGCCGCGGCCGCGATTTCGATCGCGAAAATAGAGAAAACTAAAAGGCGTAGGGCGACGATTTAGGTGTCACCAGAAAGAGGAGAAAGAGAGCTTTAAAATGATATCCAACTTTCCATAGTTACATTGTATTACACAGGGCGACTTTTTCTGCTGAATGGAGCTGCTGACTTTGAGAAAAAGTCGCCCTGTGTAATACAATGTAACTATGGAAAGTTGGATATCATTTTAAAGCTCTCTTTCTCCTCTTTCTGGCGACACCTAAATCGCCGCTGCAATTTTAATCGCGAAAATGGCGAAAACTAAAAGGCGTAGGGTGGCGGTTTATATATCATTGGAAAGAGGAGAAAGAGAGCTTTAAAATGATATGCATCTTTCCATAGTTTCCTCACTGCTCGGAGTCCCTTTAAACAAGCTATTGAAGTATGGAGGTGAATATGACATAGCTCAAGCCATCATCAAGTGACTGGAGCAAGCTTAACACATAATAAAGGAAGATAATTAACACACATTTTATTATGATTTCAAAATGGCTAATGCATACCAAATAGGAATACACAGACATAAATCACACCCAAAATAAGGGATAAAAATCTACCCTGCAACTGGCAGTAAAACTCTGTAAACCAACCTTAAAGGGAAGGTCCAAGCAAAATAAAAAAATGAGTTTCACTTACCTGGGGCTTCTACCAGCCCCATGCAGCCATCCTGTGCCCTCGTAGTCACTCACTGCTGCTCCAGTCCCCCGCTGGCAGCTTGCCGACCTCGGAGGTCGGCGGGACGCATTGCGTACATTTTTACGCATTCCCGCTAGAGCAGGAACATTAACACATACATTTTACGCGTTACTGGTTCAATGCGTAAATTTTTACGCATTGAACCAGTAATGCGTAAAAATGTATGTGTTAATGTTCCTGCACTAGCGGGAATGCGTAAAAATGTACGCAATGCGGCCGCCGACCTACGAGGTCGGCAAGCTGCCAGCGGGGGACTGGAGCAAGAGTGAGCGACTACGAGGGCACAGGATGGCTGCATGGGGCTGGTAGAAGCCCCAGGTAGGTGAAACTCATTTTTTTATTTTGCTTGGACCTTCCCTTTAAAGAGGAACTGGAAGGCGGCTGATCGACTATCCAATTCAATAATTATAATTGAATCTGATAAAACTCAGTGGTGCCAAGAGCATGCCCGATCAGAAATGTTGGAACATCACAGGCTGACATGCTCATTCGGTTGCGTGGTGGTAACAGTGAGCCATAATTGCGAATGACAAACACAATGGAAAACACTGGCTGCTGTCCCCCTAATGTTTTATTTACCACCCAAACCCCTAGTGCCTAGGTCGCACTGGCTGCACTGCCATCGTCCTCGTACTTCTGCATTCAGGCCCCACGTGGCTACCAGCATTTAGCACGTGGGGTGGGTGGGTGTGTCACACATAAGCCCCACATGCTATAATGCCGGGAATCACGTAGGGATGCAAATGTGGCCATATGAAGTCGGCGGCACATTAAGTATAACTGCATGGCAGGTCTCCAGGGGAGACATAAAACATTAGGGGGACAACAGCTGGGGACAACTTCACAAGGCTGATTCCTGCAAGATTTCATGCTAACATTGATCAGGAATCGTCTTACAATTTATGACAACCAACAAAAATTGTACAGAATAATGTATGCCTACATTAAAATGTATGTTGGGCTGCAGCTGTTCTACTCTTTTCCTATTCAGGCAGGATTGGATGGTCAATAAAACTGGTCCAGCAGCTTGTAGTACTTTAAAGGGAGCACTTTTTGTGTCTCTTCCAGCATGTTTCAACATATTTAATACCGGTATGTGGAATAGGTTGGAATAAGGGGTGGCGGATTACAGGTTTGCTTTAATAGACAATGTATTCACCTGCCTAGATAACAATTGTTTATCCAGTACAAGTTGGAAAATGAAAGGGGAAAAAAATCTGTATAGTTGCCATGGCAACAGAGGCATTTTTGACACATGAATCTAAGACTATCTTACAGTAGATAATATAAGGATGTAGTGACAGCTCTGGTCTGAGTAAATTGGATAATGACAGATTTCTTCATAGTTCAACACTAAGGCTTCTATGATTTTCTAGGGAGGATTTGCCTAGTGCATGTGTGCGTAAGTATGAGTGTATAACTGAAGACATTGGCCTCAATTCACGGAGCTTTATCAAACACTTTATCAAATGTTTGATAATTTTCCTCATGGGTAAAATCCGATTTTGAATTCACTAAGGTGTTATAGATTTATCGAATGTTTTATCGATGAAATGATCAATAAATCTATAACACCTTAGTGAATGAAAAATTAGATTTTACCCATGAGGAAAATTTTCAAACGTTTGATAAAGTGTTTGATAAAGCTCTGTGAATTGAGGCCTTTGTGAGGTGTCTGGTATTCTCTTGGTTTATGTGAAAATAAAACATAACACATAATATAAATATAAATATAATATATATATATATATATATATATATATATATATATATATATATATATATATATATATATATATATATATATATATATATATATATACACATACACATACACACACTTTCTCTTTCCTGGGGAAGTTTAGCAAAATCTACAATGCATCTCCATCATAGCAGATCCCATGAATGAGAGAAGAGCTGAACAGAAGCTTTTAGCGGTCCCAGTAGGGCAGATGTCAGCTTTGACCTGGAGCTACAGTGCCAGAGAACATCAGAAATTCCACACTTCCTGTGTGTACTAGGAAGAGAGCCAAGAGATGCTGTCAGCTTGCTGGTCCCCTCATTTGAAGCTGACAGCATCCTCTGACACAAAGGAAGCTCTGAGCTTACATCGGAAGAGGCTGATGCACTGGTGGCAGCATCAGTCTACAACTCATTTGCATTGCCTCTAGTCATGACAGAAACTAGGGAAGGGTTACTGCAGCTGAATCATGATCATCACAGATCAAGTCCTGTGGCATTTTTAGGTTCAGCTTCCACCATGTTGTCACAAGAAAAAAAAGGATTATTGTTCACAAATGGGAACTTTCATGTGCTGAAGTTTTACATTTCTGCTCTTTTACAAAGAGAAATGCAATACCCAACCTTTAACAGAAAATAGTGTATTTTAAGCAAAATTTTGTCTAGAAGGTCTATCTTATGCAGTGGAGAAAAAACTGACTAGCTGACTGCTGACTAGTTTGGTCCTTGTCCTCCACAATGGTTCCTTTCAGTAGTTATAAAAGGGGACACCTGATCTTGAAGCTGCTCCTCTGGGCTCCTGAGGTACAATGCGCTAGTGGTCTGACCGATTCTCAATCAGATTCCTGATGAAATATAACCAAGATCAAGTAGGACATGGTGGGTACATTGATCACTACAACCCAATTACTTTCTGACTGATTGTTTGCCAGAACGAGCCATTAACAAACCATGTACAGCTAGCTTTGCAATCATACAATTCTATTATCAACTAAGTTATCATGAAAACGATTTCATACTTAATAGGATCTTGCAGGAAATTCTCTATAGGTTACCATCTTTCTAGTGTTTATAAATAACTAATCTACAATGTAATAAAACATTACAAGTAATGATCCCGATATATATAAAAAACTGATCTGAAGACATATGCAGGGAAAGAAAAGCAAAAATAAAAAAATATAGAATCAGGCGTGAATAAAAAAGCTAATAAACCACACAGTGCAGCCATCTGATGAACTCATTTATAATATCTTATTTTGAGTTGTAAATAAACTGAACTGTAGCTACAGGTTTATAGAGCCTTTTTTCTCCATCTCTTTCAAACGCAGAGGTGTAGCTGTAATCCTAATCAGTTTTGTAAAAAAATAAAATAAAAAAGAGTGTAGTTTTACCCTTATATTGGACTGGTTATTATTATTTAGAACCTATATAGCGCAGACATCTTACGCAGCACTGTACAGAGTATATTGTCTTGTCACTTAACTCTGAGGGATTCACAATCTAATCCCTACCATAGTCTTATATCTATGTATGCATCGTGTAGTGTACGTATCGTAGTTCGGGGCCAATTAGGGGGTAGCCAATTAACTTATCTGTATGTTTTTGGGATGTGGGAGGAAACCAGAGTGACCAGGGTAAACCCACACAGACACGGGGATAACATACAAGCTCAGTGCAGATGTTGACCTGGCTGGGATTTAAACAGTGAACCACTATGACAGCGTGCTGCCTTGGTTAGACAGATTATTTTAAAACAGGGGGTCAAACAGCTGTATAATAAATACGAGATTTCAGGGAAAGGCCGGGGCAGGACAGGACATCTGGATGAAAAGACCAGGATCGTGTGAACAATCTGAACATGCCCTTTTCACTGAATAAGGTTTTTAAATGTCTTTTATAACCTTCTAGTATAAGTAGTCAAATTTTAGTCATTTTGTACTATTATTGTCTGTCTCTTTTAGCATCTGGAGGGCTTCAAATACACTAAATGTCAACACACTTAAAACCATACGCATTTTCATTTCTTTTTACATTGTAAAGTGCCATGTTTACTGACCTGGTAGGTGAAGTCAAGGCTGCCTGGTGATTCGCCATGTTTCCCTCTAATCCATATCTCAACCTTCTTTGAGTGTCCAGCGCAGTGTGCACATTCCTGAACTCTGCATACAACCCTGAAGGTAATCAACAGAAAGTAAGCCATGCAAGAGAATACTACTCCATACATAACAATTACATTCCAGTAACACAGAGCTCATCTTTGTTCTGACAGTGAGCCTGTAACCTACTTGTGTGACAAAAACTGAAGCAGATGCAAACTGAAAGTGCTTATCAAAACAATCAGTAGTTCTAGAGATAAAAAGCAAACCTGAGCTTTTAAGGTTGCCATGCAACTAGTAATTTGGCTGTAGGATTGACCATTCGATTATTTTATTGACTCAAAAGAAAATAGACTGTGTTCTAGTATGCCCAATTGATGAAAAGTGGCCAATTTCTTGTCCAATCAACAAGCTTAGTTGATCGAGCAGGATGGAAGATATTGATCGCACAGGAATTGGCTACTGCACACATATCAATCGAACAACTCTGAACCGATTTTTGCATTCAGAGCATGGAGGCACATCATCAGTCAGATCGATTAGTGAAGGAGAATCTCATAGGATATTGCTTGAAGTGTGTGGGCCACTAGTCAATCAACCACACTGAAGTTGATCACCCAATAAAGTTGATCGCTTTGTCAATTGAATCAGGATCGCTACATGTATGGTTACCTTTACTGTGAAGATGAGATTTATCTCAACTGGTTGTCTCTCCCAAGCCACCTATGTTGCTGGCATGATGGGAACAGCCAATATGGAAAACTCAAAAGTTGAACTCAATTTTATTCAATGTTATAAAATTAATAATAATAATGTTGCCCCCTTTTACAGCTTCCTCATTGAGTAGAACTCCACATCATTTTGAAATGAAATTAACCTTTGATTATGTCTTCTCTCTTCATATTCTTAGTTTCTATTGCTAGGTTAGTGATGGTGGTTGCTTCAAATGAAAAGTTGACAGTTGTTATAACATCAAACTGATAAAAAGAAAAATCCCAACAGGATGCTGTGCGTCCGAGTTTCAGATTATTTAGACTTTTTAGCATTTCTAGCAAGTAGAGGTAGAGGGTGCTGTCCAGACCATGAAGAAGTCTTGGGGCCTGAGCCCACTAAGGCCTCATTCACATCAGGGCCATTTCTGTGCACTTTTCATAGCGCATTGCCCTGTGCGTTCTGCAAGGTATAGGTTTTCTCATGTAATTAAATGCGCCTGGTTCACATCCATGCGCTGCGCTACAAAAAGTGTTACATGCATTTCTGTGCGTTGAGCTGTAAAGCGCACATCAATGCAAGTGAATGGATGCGAGTTTTTTTAGCACATAGAAGTGCATACAAGCACATGCGTTTTATACCCCTAATCGGGAAAAAAAATTCATATGAAAACAAAGCTTTATTGACAACTGTTACAATAAGCAAAACATGCTTAAAAACAGCATACCGCAACCCATTGAAATACGCACTTAAGTGCGCACAAACGCATGCTTTTTTTATCATGCACTTTTACACGTTTCTCAACATACCCGATTTGAACGAGGCCTAACGCAGTTGTGTCCCCTTCGGTCTGCTTTTCAGCATTTGTAACATTGATGTGTAACTGAAAAGCAGACACAACTGCTTCAGTGGGCGCAGGCCCTGAGAATATATTGCAGGCCATCTCCATGGCCTCTGAGAGCATCTCTGAACAGATCGCTCTTTGGCCATTAACCATACAATTTGTATCTTCTTCTCTAGGTTCTTTTAGCGTAAACCTGTAATTTCTCAGTGAAGAAAAGTTAAATACACAAATTAGAGGGAAGCTTCTGGATGGAGCATTCACACTGCAGCGTTTGGAATCCCTAAAGTGCTGCATGCAGCAGTGGGAGCAATTGCAAAAAACTGCAGGGAAAATGGGAAAATCAAAAGTTCTGGATGAATTGTGTATGGCCACCTCTAGTGGGTGGGGTGAGGCAGGTGAAATCTGGGCTTTCATTTTGACTGCTGACACTTTCTGGCACAAATAGGAGAAATGCAGACTAATGTTAGATTATTCCAGGTGAAGGTTAGGCACAAGTTAAACATTACAGGACATTTTTGTGCAGCTCCAAAAGGTGATATGCGGACAAGTGTCCTCCCTACTAACTAAAAAACAAAACTTGTGCTATAAGTGTCACATAGTTGTAAGTGGCAGGTAAGACACAGAAACACAAACCTAAAACCTGCGAGGTAAATACAACTGCTGTACAGCATGGGACATACGTACAACATTTCCAGGATTTCCATCATGTTCTATTCATAATTTAAACAGCTCTTTAATAGAAGCAAGCAATGTCACATTGAGAAGCTCCATTACAAATCCTGCTAATAGCAGTCATTAGGCAGGTCAGTGTGCCACCCTTACACTGATGCCTGTGCAGACTGGAATATGTAGTAAGCATACTGTATAACACAAGCTTAACATGCTCCGTTACAACCTCATCAGCCCCGCAGAATCACACCAGTGTCAGACTGCAATTTTCCACTTTTAGAGGTGTCAGCTTCTAGATCTGCGTAGCGTCTCACACCATGATGAGATGTTGTAAAGTTATTCTCAACAGAAACATACACAATTATCGAGGAAGTCTGCAAACGTTCTTGAAAATGTACCAAATTATTCAGGTCTTTCTGACACCTTTCTCACAGACTTCCGCTATCTTCTCAAAGGAAAAGCCCCAAAACAATCTATTGCTGTGATGCATTAGTGACAACAAAGAGCAGCATAAAAGATGTATAGCTCTTATCAAACCTTCAGTATGACAACTCTGCATAAGCCTCTGGAAACCTGCAGCGATCTCCCTATCATTGCTAACCATTATTCATGCCTTCCCGCACACAGGGAGGTATGGAGCAAGTAGCACAAATTGTTCTGACAGCATTTTATTGCCATCCTAAAGATGAACAGTGGCGCTACGCACAAGACAGTTATTCCAGTCCAAACCCCAGAGAGCTATAAAAAGCCAAATTGAGTAATTTCTATCTGCAAGGGGACATTTGCATGGAATTGTAAGAATCTACATGGCCTGAATGCTCACTTCCTGTGTTTGCACATAAACCTGACTACGGCACTCCACCTTCTCTACAGCCCACACGCACACAGATTTAGGTACAGGCTTCAGGATTCCTTCTCAGCCCTTTCTTTATCCCCCCTTATCACCACCTAATCCTAACTTTATAAAACTTGTTGATAAGCGTAACCTTCCTTATCGGCATCTAACCCTACCATTCCAACATTTGCCAATGCAACTCCACTCCCCCCCCCCCCCCCCCCCCCTGTAGCTAACCCTACTTAGTGCAGAATATTAGAATGAACAGAATACACACAAAAAAGACAAAAGCTGAAGTCCACATCAAAAATATCCCCAACCAGAATTCTCCCAAAGCTAGAGCCAAAAAAACAACACATTTGCTGTGCAAGTCTTGACACTGGCCGTCTGTCGGTCTCGCCTCCTCCCTGTGCATCTGCTCTGCTTCCTCAGCCAAAACCTTTTACATGCTTTCCTCTGCTTACTCCAGCTACTCCCCTTCTCCCTTTCCCAGTGACTGCAATAACACAACTTCTTAGTCTAATAACCGTGAAACCCCAAGCTTTTCATTTTACTCCAACATTCACTTATATAGACTTAAAGGGATCCTCAGCAGAGCTTTAAAATGAAAATCTACACGTACCTGGGGCTTCCTCCAGCCCCCCGTAGCCTGCCAAAGTCCATCTGCCTCCCCTCCATGGTCATGCTAGCGGCCCCGTTAGGCTGGTGACTTTGGCCCATCTCTCGAGAACTGCGCATGCGCAGTAGGCTTACGGCGATGCACGGGTGATGGAGCCGGGTGCACAGTGCACAGCGCATGACTTCGGCCGAATTCGCCAGCCTAACGGGGCCTCCAGCAGGACAATGGAGCGGACCCAGAGGACGCCGAGGGACCTCTCGGGCTGGAGGAAGCCCCAGGTAAGTGCCCGCTTGGGGCCGTTTTATGGGCTGGAGGGGTCGCAGCATGAGGGGAAAGCCATGCTGCACTTTGGCTGGGAGGGGGGACGGTCCCCCCACCTCCCTCACCTCGGGCTTTCCCCTCTGCTCTCCCCTCCAGCGCTGAATAGTTTGTGTGTGCAGCGGCAGATACTTACCTTCCGCGCGCTCCAGCGTGGACGTTCCTCTCTCTCTAGCCTCTGACGCGACTACCTGTTTATACAGGAAGTCGCGTCAGACACTAGAGGGAGAAACATTCGCGCTGGAACGCACGGAAGGTATGTATCTGCCGCTGCCCGCCGCTTGCATACACAAACTATTCAATGCTGGAGGGGAGAGCAGAGGGGAGAACCCGAGGTGAGGGAGGTGGCCGAGGCCGAAGTGCAGCATGGCTTTCCCCTCATGCTGCGGCCCGTCCAGCCCCCCAAAACGGCCCCGAGCGAGCCCGGGGGGGCGCTCAGTATTTCTGCAGGGGGGCCCGGTGGGACCTTGTTATGCCCCTGTAGACATGTATATGTACAGTGCCAAGCATACAAATAACTATGCTGTGTTCCATTTCTTCCTTTTTTTGCCTGAAAGAGTTAAACATTCATGTATGCAAGTCATTTTCAGGAGTAGGAGGATACATACAATTGTTTTTCTCATCTGTTTATTTTCACCTCAGTTTTCCTTAAAAGGGATACTTAAAGTAGATTTGAACTCTTGCACAGGACAGAAGGAAACAGAGAAATAAATTTAGAGAGTTTAGCCTGTTTAATTCCCCCTCATTTGTGTCTAATAATTTGTAATCTGATCTCTCCCATGTCACATGGCTGCCTATGGCAGCTAAGTAGATAAGCCCCTTTGAAAGCACAGGCTGTAAACAATATGTCTGCTTCCATGAATCAGGAAGTAGAAACTGCACATTTATTTTATGATTTGTATCACCTGTTACAAAGAATGTTTTTTGTTTAAAGGTTATTATGCTGGTTTTATGCTGGTTTCAAGGTGGCAAAAAAAAAAAAAAAAAAAAAAAAAAGGATTCACTTACTTGCCTGGGGTTTCTACCAGCCCCCTACAGCCGCCCTGTGCCCGCGCAGCCACTCACCGATACTCTGGTCTCCCACAGTAGTTGGGTTTAGTCTTCTGCAGGGCACTGTGCCTGCGCAGCTCTAGCCCCATAGCGTCTTCTTTCTGTTCGCAATAGCGTGCTGTG